>NW_028270140.1:126565777-126865777 GCF_037043375.1 Chiloscyllium plagiosum | reverse complement strand
TAGTGACAGAGAGCAAGCCCTTCATAGCCATAGGCCTGGTGGAGATCTGTTTAAAGAACAAAGAAAATTACAGCACAGGAACAGGCCCTTTGGCCCTCCAAGCCTGCACCAATTCAGATCCTCTATCTCAACCTCTCAGCTATTTTGTCAGGATCCAAAACCTCTGCTCTCTGCCCATTCATGTTTCTGTTTAGATACATCTTAAGTGACGCTATTGTGTCCATCTCTACCACCTTCACTGGCAATGCTTTCCAGGCACTCACTGCCCTCTGCGTAAAGAACCTTCCATGGATATCTCCCTTAAACTATTCCCCTCTCACTTTGAACTTGTGACCCCTAGTAATTCAGTCCCAATTCTGGGAAATGTCTTCTTGCTATCCACCCTGCCTATAAATCTCATGATTTTGTAAACCTCAAACAGGTCCCTCTCAAACTCCATCTTGCTAATGAAAATAATCCTGAACCACTCAATCTCTCCTCATAGCTAGCACCCTCCATACCAGGCAACATCCTGGTGAACCTCCTCTGCACCCTCTCCAAAGCATCCACATTCTTTTTGTAATGTGGCAAGCAGAACTGTATGCAGTATTCCAAATGTGGCAGAACCAAAGTCCTATACAGCTATAACATGACTTGCCAACTCTTGCACTCAATACCCCATCCGATGAAGGAAAGCATGCCGTATGCCTTATTGACCTGCAATGCCACCTTCAGGGTACAACGGACCTGAACATACAGATCTCTCCGGACATCAACTTTCCCCAGGACGTTTCCATTTACTGGATAGGTCATTCTTGAATTGGATTTTCCAAAATGCATCACCTCACATTTGCTTGGATTGAACTCATCTGCTATTTCTCCGCCCAACGCTCCAATCTATCTATATTCTGCTGTATTTTCTGACAGTCCCCTTCACTATCTGCTACTCCACCAATTTTAGTGTCATCTGCAAACATGCTAATCAGACCACCTATAGCTTCCTCCAAATCATTTGTGTATATCACAAATGACAGTGATCCCAGCACGGATCCCTGTGGAATACCACTGGTCACAGTTCTCCATTTTGAGAAACACCCTTCTACTACTACTCTCTATCTCCTGTTGTCCAGCCAGTTCTCAATCCATCTAGCTGGTACACTTTGGATCCCATGCGACTTCACTTTTGCCATTAGCCTACCATGGGGAACCTTCTCAAACACCTTACCGAAGTCCATGTATACGACATCTACAGCCCTTCCGTCATCAATCAACTTTGTCACTTGCTCAAAGAATTCTATGAAGTTGGTAAGACATGACCTTCCCCGCTCAAAAGCATGTTTCCTTCACAAATTGGTCGGGTGGGCAGCACAGTGGCTCAGTGGTTAGCACTGCTGCCTCACAGCACCAGGGTCCCAGGTTCAATTCCAGCCTCGGGTGACTGTCTGTGTGGGTTTCCTCCGGGTGCTCCGGTTTCCTCCCACAATCCAAAGATGTGCAGCTTAGGTGAATTGGCTATGCCTAATTGCTCATAGTGTTAGGTGCATCATTCAGGGGGAGATGGGTCTGGGTGAGTTACTCTTCGGAGGATGGGTGTGGAGTGGTTGGGCCAAAGGGCCTGTTTCCACACTGAAGGGAATCTAATCTAATCACTGATAAGCCTATTTTCTTCCAAATGGAAATAGATCCTATCCCTTAGTATTTTCTTCAGTAGCTTCCCTACCACTGATGTCAGGCTCACGGGTCTATAATTACATGGATCTTCCCTGCTACCCTTCTTAAACAAGGGGACAACATTAGCAATTCTCCAGTCCTCTGGGACCTCACCCGTGTTAAAGGTTGCTGCAAATATATCTGTTAAGGCCCCAGCTATTTCCTCTCCTGCTTCCCTCAGTAACCTGGGATAGACCCTATCCGGAATTTGGGGACTGGTCCACCTTAATGCCTCCCAGTAGGTCCCCCCTCCTTACCTTAAGTAATAGAACATCCATCCCTAACCTCAATGAATGCCAACGCAAAGTACTCACAAAGAATCTCACCCATTTTCTCTGACTCCACGCCTAAATATGTCCAAGCTTGCCAAAGTTCGACAAAATGGAGGATGGGACAAATTTCTGGCTGTAACAGGCTGCTACTTTTTTTGAGGTATTTCAGGTCTTGGAAGTGATTTCCTTGAATTCCAGGTGCAGCAATTACTGTTTTATACGTTGTTGCAATTGCTTTGGAACTTTGGATTTAAAAAAAAGTCAGAACAGCAGCACTTTTAAAAGGGAGAAAGACAGACAAAGGCAGCGAGCACATAGTCTGTAAGGGAGAAAGAGAAAGAAACCCAGTGACACAGCAGTGAACCTGCGCAGTTATAGAGTCATTGAGTCATAAAGATGTACAGCATGGAAACAGACCCTTCGGTCCAACTTGTCCATGCCGACCAGATATTCCAACCCAATCTCGTCTCACCTGCCAGCACCCGGTCCATATCCTCCAAACCCTTCCTATTCATATACCCATCCAAATGCTTCTTAAAGTTGCAATTGTACCAGCCTCCACCACTTCCTCTGGCTACCACTCTCTGTGTGAAAAAGTTGCCTCGTAGGCCTCTTTTATATCTTTCCCCACTCACCCTAAACCTATGCCCTCTAGTTCTGGACTCCCTGACCTCAGGGAAAAGACTTTGCCTATTTACTCTATCCATGCCCATCATAATTTTGTGAACCTCTATAAGGTCACCCCTCAGCCTCTGAGGCTGCAGGGAAAACAGCCCTAGCCTGTTCAGCCTCTCCCTATAGCTCAAATCCTCCAACCCTGGCAACATCCTTGTAAATCTTTTCTGAACCCTTTCAAGTTTCACAACATCTTTTCGATAGGAAGGAGACCAGAATTGCATGCAATGTTCCAACAGTGGCCTAACCAATGTCCTGTACAGCTGCAACATGACCTCCCAACACCTGTACTCAATACTCTGACCAATAAAGGAAAGCATACCAAACGCCTTCTTCACTATCTTATCTAACTGCGACTCCACTTTCAAGGAGCTATGAACCTGCACTCCAAGGTCTCTTTGTTCAGCAACACTCCCCAGGACCTTACCATTAAGTGTATACGTCCTGCTAAGATTTGCTTTCCCAAAATGCAGCACCTCGCATTTATCTGAATTATACTCCATCTCCACTTCTCAGCCCATTGGTCCATCTGGTCAAGATACCTGTTATAATCTGAGGTAACCCTCTTCACTGTCCACTACACCTCTAATTTTGGTGTCATCTGCAAACTTACTAACTGTACCTCTTATGCTCACAGTGGCACCAGATTAGCCAACCTCCAGTCTTCCGGCACCTCACCTGTGACTATCGATGTCTCAGCAAAAGGCCCAGCAATCACTTCTTTAGCTTCCCACAGAGCTCTCGAGTACACCTGATCAGGTCCTGGGGATTTATCCACTTTTATGCGTTTCAAGACATCCAGCACTTCCTCCTCTGTAATATGGACATTTTGTGAGATGTCACCATTTAATTCCCAACAGTCTGTATCTTCCATGTATGGATGGCAGTTATAGGAAGGGAGAAAAGCCGCAGATATAGTCAGGTAGATGGGTTAACTCCAAGAAAGGTAGGAGAGGTGGGTGGGTAGTACAGGAGTCTTCTGTGGCTATCTCCATTTCAAACAAGTATGCTGGCTTGGAAAATGTAGGGGGTGATGGACTCTCAGGGGAATGTAGCACAAACAGCCAAGTTTCTCGGATCAAGACTGGCTCTAATGTAATGAGGGGTACATCAGTTCCAACTGCTTGATTGTGTTAGGGAACTTTCTAGTCAGGGGCACAGACAAATGTTTCTGCGGTCAGCAGTGAAAAATCACAATGGTGTGTTGCCTCCCTGGTACCAGGATCAAGGATGTCTCAGAGAGGGTGCAGAATGTTCTCAAAGGGGAGAGGGGCCAGCAGGAGGTCATTGTACAAATTGATACCAACGACATAGAAAGGGAAAAGGATGAGATTCTGAAGGGAGATTACAGAGAGTTAGGGAGGAATTTAAAAAGGAGGCCCTCGAGGGCAGTAATACCTGGATTACTCCTGGTGCTACAAGCTAGTGAGGGCAGGAATAGAAGGATAGAGTAGATGAATGCATGGCTGACGAGCTGGCATATGGGAGAAGGATTCACATTTTTGGATCATTGGAATCTCTTCTGGGGTAGAAATGACCTGTACAAGAAGGACGGATTGCACCTGAATTGGAAGGGGATTAACATATTGACAGGGAGATTTGCTAGAGCTGCTCAGGAGGAGGATTTAAACTTGCAAAGAAGAAGGGTGGGACCCAGGGAGATACTGAGGAAAGAGATCAATCTGAGACTGGTACATTGAGAAAAAAAGCAAGTTAAACAGGGCAGGCTCGAACAAAGCAGAGAACAAGGTAGGACTAATACATTAAACTGCATTTATTTCAATGCAAGGGGCCTAACAGGGAAGGCAGATGAACTCAGGGCATGGTTAGGGACATGGGACTGGGATATGATAACAATTACAGAAACATGGCTCAGGGATGGGCAGGACTGGCAGCTTAATGTTCCATAATACAAATGCTACAGGAAGGATAGAAAGGGAGGCAAGAGAGGAGGGGGAGTGGCGTTTTTGATAAGGGATAGCATTACATCTGTACTAAGGGAGGATATTCCCTGAAATACATCCAGGGAAGTTATTTGGGTGGAACTGAGAAATAGGAAAGGAATGATCACCTTAATGGGACTGTATGATAGACCCCTGAATAGTCAGAGGGAAATTGAGAAACAATTTGAAAGGAGATCTCAGTTACCTATAAGAATAATAGGGTGGTTATGGTAGGGGAATTTAACTTTCCAAACATAGACTGGGACTGCCATAGTGTTAAGGGTTTAGATGGAGAGGAATTTGTTAAGTGTGTACAAGAAAATTTTCTGATTCAGTATGTGGATGTACCTACTAGAGAAGGTGCAAAACTTGACTACTCTTGGGAAATAAGGCAGGACAGGTGACTGAGGTGTCAGTGGGGGAGCACTTTGGAGCCAACAACCATAATTCTATTCGTTTTAAAATAGTGATGAAAATGGTAGACCAGATCTAACCTTAAAGCTCTAAATTCGGGGAAGGCTAATTTTGACAATATTTGGCAAGAACTTTCAAAAGCTGATTGGGTGCAGATATTCGCAGGTAAAGGGATGGCTGGAAAATGGGAAGCCTTCAAAAATGAGATAACAAGAGTCCAGAGACAGTATATTCCGTTCGAGTGAAAGGAAAGACTGGTAGGTGTCGGGAATGCTGGATACTAGAGAAATTGATGTTTAGGTTCAGAAAAAGAAGGAAGTATATATCAGGTATAGACAGGAGAGCGAATCCTTTGAAGAGTATAAAAGCAGTAGGGGTACACTGAAGAGGGAAATCAGGAGGACAAAAAGGGGAGATGAGATAGCTTTGGGAAATGAGGTTAAGGAGAATCCAACGGGTTTTTACAAATATATTAAGGGCAAAAAGGGTAACTAGGGATAGAATACGGTCCCTTAAAGATCAGCAAGGCAGCCTTTGTGTGGAGCCGCAGGAGATGGCAGAGATACTAAATGAGTATTTTGCCTCAGTGTTTCCTGTAGAGAAGGACATAGAAGATATAGAATGTGGGGAAATAGATGGTGACATCTTGAAAAATGTCCCTATTACAGAGGAGGAAGTGCTGGATGTCTTGGAACATATAAAGGTGGATAAATCCCCAGGACCTGATCAGGTGTACCCTAGAACTCTATGGGAAACGAGAGAAGTGATTGCTGGGCATCTTGCTGAGATATTTGTATCATCGATAGTCACAGGTGAGGTGCCAGAAGACTGGAGGTTGGCAAACGTAGTACCATTATTTAAAGTGGTAAGCACAAGCCAGGGAACTATTTACCGGTAAGCCTGACATTGGTGGTGGGCAACTTGTTGGAGGGAATCCTGAGGGACAGGATGTACATGTGTTTGGAAAGGCAAGGACTGATTAGGGATAGTCAACATAGCTTTGTGCGTGGGAAATCATGTCTCACAAACTTGAATGAGATTTTTGAAAAAGTAACAAAGAGGGTTGATGAGGGCAGAGTGGTGGACGTGATCTATATGGACTTCAGTAAGACGTTCTACAAGGTTCCCCATGGAGACTGGTTAGCAAGGTTTGATCTCATGGGATAAAGCGAGAACTAGCCATTTGGATATAGAACTGGCTCGAAGGTAGAAGACAGAGGATGGAAGGTTGTTTTTCAGACTGGAGGCCTGTGACCAGTGGAGTGCCACAAGGATCTGTGCTGGGTCCGCTACTTTTTGTCATTTATATAAATGACTTGGATGTGAGCATAAGAGGTATAGTTAGTAAGTTTGCAGATGACACCAAAATTGGAGGTGTAGTGGACAGCGAAGAAGGTTGCCTCAGATTACAATGGGTTCTTGATCAAATGGGCCAATGGGCCGAGGAGTGACAGATGGAGTTTAATTTAGATAAATGCAAGATGCTGCATTTTGGGAAAGCAAATCTTAGCTGGACTTATACACTTAATGGTAAGGTCCTTGGGAGTGTTGCTGAATTAAGAGACCTTGGAGTGCAGGTTCATAGCTCCTTGAAAGTGGAGTCGCAGGTAGATAGGATAGTGAAGAAGGCGTTTGGTATGCTTTCCTTTATTGGTTAGAGAATTGGGTACAGGTGTTGGGAGGTTGTTGAGGCTGTACAGGACATTGGTTCGGCCACTGTTACAACATTGCATGCAATTCTGTTCCTCCTTCCTATCAGAAAGGTGTTGTGAAACTTGAAAGGGTTCAGAAAAGATTTACAAGGATGTTGCCAGGGTTGGAGGATTTGAGCTCTTGGGAGAGGCTGAACAGGCTGGGGCTGTTTTCCCTGCAACATCAGAGGCTGAGGGGTGACCTTATAGAGGTTTACAAAATTATGTTGGGCATGGATAGGATAAATAGACAAAGTCTTTTCCCTGGGGTCAGGGAATCCAGAACTAGAGGGCATAGGTTTATGGTGAGAGGGCAGAGATATAAAAGAGACCTGAGGGGCAACGTTTTTACACAGAGGGTGGTACGTGTATGGAATGAGCTGCCTGGGGAGGTAGTGGAGGCTGGTACAATTGCAACATTTAAAACGTTACAGTCTAGGTTACCTTCTTAGTATATTTTGAGGGGTTCAAAGTTTGTGCGAAGATTTGTAGCTTGGGTGCTCGTTGCTGTGGTTCTGTTCGCCGAGCTGGAGGTTTTTGTTGCAAAAGTTTCGTCCCCTGGCTAGGCGACATCATCAGTGCTTGGGAGCCTCCTGCGAAGCGCTTCTTTGATGTTTCCTCCGGTGTTTATAGTGGTCTGTCCCTGCCGCTTCCGGTTGTCAGTTTCAGCTGTCCGCTGTAGTGGTTGGTATATTGGGTCCAGGTCCTTCGCAGGAGGCTCCCAAGCACTGATGATGTCGCCTAGCCAGGGGACGAAACGTTTGCAATAAAAACTTCCAGCTCGGCGAATAGAACCACAGCATATTTTGAGGGGGTTTTGTCTAGTCCATAGCAAGATATAGAGCCTTTCATTTTATGTGTTTGTTCTTTGTAACATTTAGTTGCTGTATTCCTGGTTCTTTACTTCTCGTTGACCCTTTCTGCCATTCTTTGACCTTAACGACTTCTGAGAAAATTTGTAGCTTAGGTTGATGATAAGTCTGTAAGTTTGTTCGCTGATTTGGAAGGTTTGTTTTAAGATGTTTTGTCACCATGACTAGGTAACATCATCAGTGAGAGTCTCTGGTGAAGTGCTGGTGGTATGTCTCACCTCTCTATTTATAGGTCTTGGTTTCTTAAGGTGGATGATGTCATTTCTGCTTCTTTTTTTCAAGGGAAGGTAGATAGGATCTAAGTCGATGTGTTTATTGATGGAATTCTGGTTAGAATGCCATGCCTCTAAGAATTTGCGTGTCTTTGTTTTGCCTGTCCAAGGATGTGTGTGTTGTCCCAGTCAAAGTGGTGTACTACTTTGTCTGTATGTATGGAAACTAGTGAGAGTGGGTTGTGTCTTTTGGTGGCTAGTTGGTGTTCATGTATCCTGCTGGCAAGTTTCCTGCTTGTTTGTCCGATGTGGTGGTTTTTACAGTTCTTGCATGTTATCTTGTACATTACGTTAGTCTTGCTGGCAGTATCTAGTGGATCCAATAGGATTCTTTGACCTTTGTTTCCCATATTGCTATTTTCCTCTCTTCCCATGTCTATCCACTTGGATTCATGTTTCCATTTGATTCCTTGTCTTCACAATGAATTTAAAAACCCTCTTCCTCAGTATGTGTTTCACAAGAACACAGGTTCCTGCATAGTTCAGGCATTGACCATCCTAACGATACAGCTCTCACTTTCCTAGGTACTGTAGCGAGTGCCCAACAACCCATTTATTCCAGACCATTCTTTAAGCCAGCAAAATCAGAAATTGCTGGAAAAGCTCAGTTCTGAGGAAGGGTCACTTGACATGAAACTCAGTTCTCTCCACAAATACTGTCAAACCTGCTGAGCTTTTCCAGCAATTTCTGTTTTTGTTTCTGATTCACAGCATCCGCAGTTCTTCCAGTTTTCATTCTTTGAGCTATGTATTTAAAGTTTGTGCGAAGATTTGTAGCTCGGGTGCTCGTTGTTGTGGTTCTGTTCGCCGAGCTGGAAGTTTTTGTTGCAAACGTTTCGTCCCCAGTCTAGGCGACATCATCAGTGCTTGGGACCATCCTGCGAAGCGCTTCTTTGATGTTTCCTCCAGTGTTTATAGTGGTCTGTCCCTGCCGCTTCCAGTTGTCAGTTTCAGCTGTCCGCTGTAATGGTTGGTATATTGTGTCCAGGTCGATGTGTTTGTTGATGGAGTTTGTGGATGAATGCCATGCCTCTAGGAATTCCCTGGCTGTTCTCTATGATAGTAGTGTTGTCCCAGTCGAATTCATGTTGCTTGTTGTCTGCGTGTGTGGCTACTAAGGATAGCTGGTCGTGTCGTTTCGTGGCTAGTTGATGTTCATGTATGCGGATCATCATGTATGAACATCAACTAGCCACGAAACGACACGACTAGCTATCCTTAGTAGCCACACACGCAGACAACAAGCAACATGAATTCGACTGGGACAACACTACTATCATAGGGCAAGCCAGACAGAGAACAGCCAGGGAATTCCTAGAGGAATGGCATTCATCCACAAACTCCATCAACAAACACATCGACCTGGACCCAATATACCAACCACTACAGCGGACAGCTGAAACTGACAACCGGAAGCGGCAGGGACAGACCACTATAAACACCGGAGGAAACATCAAAGAAGCGCTTCGCAGGAGGCTCCCAAACACTGATGATGTCACCTAGCCAGGGGACGAAACGTTTGCAACAAAAACTTCCAGCTCGGCGAACAGAACCACAACAGCTATGTATTTATTCCCCTCATTTTATGTACCCAATGTCAATTGGTAGAAAGTGAGGACTGCAGATGATGGTGATCAGAGCTTAAACATGTGTTGCTGGAAAAGCACAGCAGGTCAGGCAGCATCAAAGGAACGGGAGAATCGACGTTTTGGGCATAAGTCCTTCTTCAGCAATGTCAATTGGTGCATGGCTCAGGTAATAATCCGAATTTGTGCCAGTCTATTGTATTGAGCTGAGCTACTAGGTTTTACTCATTTCTTGCTGTTTCTGAATAAGATTGTGTAGCTTGCGTAAGGATTTTCTGTCTCTTTCCCCCATTTAAACTCAAGGCATTAATTAACAATACACAGAGTTGTGATGAGGTTGGAAAATCAATGCTTGTGTGAAAACTACAGGGACACTGACATCTGGCACAAAAAAAGCCAAATATCTGGCAAGCATATTGAGAAATAACTGGGTTAATTATAATAAGTCGAGAGGGGAGGTGTAAAGGAAGATAAAAACAATGACTTCAGATGCTGGAAACCAGATTCTGGATCAGTGGTGCTGGAAGAGCACAGCAATTCAGGCAGCATCCGAGGACAGGCAAAATCGTAAAGGAAGATAAGGCTGGCAAAAAGACAGTGGTCCCTTGAGACCTGTCAATCATCAGCCTCCTCCACTGGCTGAGATTGTCTTCACTCTGAACAACTTCTCTTTTAAACTCTTCTCATTTTTTGTAGCTCCAACAGTGTGGCCATGGGTATCCGCATGCACAAAACTATAAGAGGCAGAAGAGAAGTGGATTGGAGCGACCTATTTCTATTAGTAGTGAACTGAATAACCAGGACTGATAGGTTTAGAGTTAGTGGGGAGCTGAGCAGTGATCTTTACACCCAGAGCAGCACAGGAACTCATTGCCTGAACAGGTGGGAGAGGAACGAGCCTCATCACATTTAAAAAAGGGTTTGGGTGCACGCTTGAAGGACAAGTAGTTCTCATATAAAGCCTGTTTCGGCAGAGCGATTTGGCTATAATATCTCTGAAGAATTAAGGAACAGTATTTTCGAGAACACTTACCTCTGTTCACAATAGCACGATTCCAGCAGCGATTGTTTTGCGTGCTTCGTGCTGCACATGTTCAGATGTCAGCGCCATGTTTCCATGCCGATCTACAACAGCTTGTCGCTGAGGAGGAAGTGAAAGCTGGAGATGCTGGAGATGAAGGCGATGAAGTCCAGCATGCAGCTTCACAGGAGCTTTCCACTTCTCTTTTGTTTTCTATCCTGAGGGAAATTGAGAAGCAGTTGCAGCTCTTAGAGGACAACGACTGCAATGCAGAAGGCAGCAGGGTAGCAGTTTGTTCAATAAGATATCATCTGGCACCTTATGAAAAGCTTCTTCAAAGGCAGAAGAAAAAGGGCAAAACAGCAAAAACCAGATGTCTTCTCTAAACCAACCCCCAAGAAACAGTCAGAAGAAAATGAACCATAGGCATCCACTACTGCAACCACAACTGCACCTGAAGGTGGTGATGACGATGACCCTCTGTCATAAGAACATAAGAACCAGGAGCAGGAGGTAGGATGTCCGGCCCTTCGAGCCTGCTCTGCCATTCTATAAGATCACGGCTGATCTTTTCATGGACTCAGATCCACTCACCCACCCTCTCACCATATCCCTTAATTCCTTTATTGTTCAAAAAAAAATCTACTTTCGCTTTAAAAACGTTTACCGAAGTAGCGTCAACTACTTCATTGGGCAGAGAATTCCATAGCTCTACAACCCTCTGAGTGAAGAAGTTCCTTTTCAATTCAGTCCTAAATCTGCTCCCCCTATTCTTGAGGCAATGCCCTCTCGTCGCAGCTTCACCTGCCAGTGGAAACATCCTCTCTGCATCTATCTTATCTGTTGTGGTTCTGTTCGCCGAGCTGGGAATTTTTGTTGCAAACGTTTCGTCCCCTGTCTAGGTGACATCCTCAGTGCTTGGGAGCCTCCTGTGAAGCACTTCTGTGGTGTTTATTCTGGCATTTATAGTGGCCTGTCCCTGCCGCTTCCGGTTGTCAGTTTCAGCTGTCCGCTGTAGTGGCCGGTATATTGGGTCCAAGTCGATGTATATGTTGATGGAGAACGAAGGACCCGATACCCAGCATGAGCAAAACTAATGTAGTGTACAAAATCCCATGCAAGGACTGCACAAAACACTATATAGGACAAACAGGAAGACAGCTAACGATCCGCATCCATGAACATCAACTAGCCACGAAACGTCACGACCAGCTATCCTTAGTAGCCACACAAGCTGTTGATGGAGTTTGTGGATGAGTGCCATGTTTCTGGGAATTCTCTAGCTGTTCTTTGTTTGGCTTGCCCTATAATGGTAGTGTTGTCCCAGTCGAATTCATGTTGCTTGTCGTCTGCTTGTGTGGCTACTAAGGATAGCTGGTCGTGACGTTTCGTGGCTAGTTGATGTTCATGGATGCGGATCGTCAGTGGACAGCTGAAACTGACAACCGGAAGCGGCAGGGACGAAACGTTTGCAACAAAAATTTCCAGCTCGGCGAACAGAACCACAACAACGAGCACCCGAGCTACAAATCTTCACCCAAACTTTGATCTAACTTATCTTTTCCCTTCAGAATTTTATATGTTTCTATAAGACCAACTCCCCAATTTTCTGAATCTTCTGTCCCTGCATTAACAATACATTTCCCATGTAATGTGTTAAATTTATTTTTGTTTCGTTAATAAATGTGATTTAAACCTTCATTCAGGCTGTGCTATACTTTGTGTTAGACTTTTGGGTGATTTTTGAGTGTTTGTGAGTGATATTTTGTGCTGGTCTGCCCCGAACCCCACTTTTCCCATGAGCGCCATTATTTATATTAAACGATTTTCTACTGAACAATGTTTAGCTGGAATGCAACTACGGTGTTATAGGAGAACTACCTGTACTATAATCCTCAATGCTACAGACCAAGAGCTGCAAACTAGGCTAAATTTATGGGATGATAGCCTGAGTGGCCTCCTACTGTGCTATAAGTTGCTGTGTCAAGTAAGATCATGTTCTATAATAGAGTGCATTCCTCCATAGGTCAAAAGCATGATTTGAGAATATAGTAGATATATGTCAAATGCATTTTAAAATACATTTATTATTCTCCTTGCTGTTCGCTGCAGTTACAAAGTGCAATTATTTGTGACAATGCAAACTAATACACACACATATATATACATACATATATATCTCTCAGAGTGGCAGATCAGACAATCCAGAACAGAACAATATTTCTTTACTGCCATCTCGTGGAGAACAAAAAGATTACAGGCTTCCATGATTTGAAGATTCTTCAAAAGTGACCCAACAATCTTGGTTTGACAGGTAATTGTAAGAAGACAGGAAACCCTCTGCAGAATAAAATTATAGAACAGATTTGGTAAATCTTTCAGTAAGCATGCTAAGTAGGTTTCTGTTGATGCTGGAGGGCTGATTGAAGGCTGTGACATGGGGATCAGGAAGATTACAAAAGAGGCTGACAGACATGGATATGGTGAAATTAGAGTACTTAGAATAGAATAGAATCCCTACAGTGTGGAAACAAGCCATTCAGCCCATCAACCTTCCAAACATCATCCCACCTCGACCCAACCACCCTATCTCTTAACCCTGCATTTCCCATGGCAAACCCACTTTAGTCTGCACATTCTTGGACACTACGGGCAATTTAGCATGGACAATCCATGTTAAATGTGCAAACTTCACACAGACAGTGGACAAGGGTGGAATCGAACTTGGGTCCCTCAATGTCACCCTCAACTTATACTTGATGATGTAAATAAGGCCAAGCCAGTTTCATCTCATTCTCTTAGATTTCCCCATCCTTTCTGTGTTACAGTACCACATATAGCCTACAGATTGCATGCTGCCTAATGCCAGTTCGTCTGAACGGTGTCCTACAGGAACATAAAAAATGAGTAGTCCAAATCAAGACCTCCCTGCCACTCAGTACAGTCCTGGCTGAATTTGGGCTTCCACACCACTTTGCCACCTAGTCCTCATATTCCTTCATTCCCTTAGAGACCAAACATCTTTCTATTTCCAGCCTCACATGTAATCATCCTCGATCCTCTAAGGAGAATTCCAAAGTTGTACAAGTGAAGTAATTTTTCCTCATTTCAGTCCGAAATGATTGCCCCCATGTTTTAGATTCCCTGATCAGTGGGAACAATCCCTCAGTGTCTGTTCTGTCAAGCACCTTCAGAATTTCGTAGGTCTCAATGAAATCCCCTCTCATTCATCAATGCCTGACAGGGTATTTACTCAATTTACTCAGCTTCCCCTCATAGTCCAACCCTGTTATCCCAGCAACCAATTTAGTGAACCTTCGTTGTGCAGCCTCCAAAGCAATTAATTACTCCCTGAATTACGGAGCCCAAACCTGCCCACAATATTTGAGATGTGATTATATCAAACCCAGTACAACAATAGCAAGACTTCCTTATTCCCATGGCTCCAATCCCCTTGCAATAAAGGCCAACAAGTAATTTATATTCCTAATTGCTTGCTATGTCTGCATGCTGACTTCTTGCATTCCCTGTACCGGCACACACAAGTACCTCCGAACATCAACATGTACAGGTTTCACACCTTGCAAAAGTACTCTTGCTTTTCTATTCTTACAACCAGACCTCACCCTTCCTGTCATTCTACTCCATCTGCTATCTTATTGCTCACTCACTTAGCATATCTGTCTCCCCTTGTAGCCTCCCTGTATCCACTTCACAACTTGCCTTTCCACCTAGCTTTGTATAGTCAGAAAACATAGCATTACTCTCTCTCTTTTCATTTCTGTTACCACTATAGACTGTAAGTAGCTAAGGCTGCAGCACTCCAACAGTCACAAACTGTCAACTTGAAAATGTCCCACTTGTGCATACCGACATTGAGGTCTCCTTTGCCCTCTCGTGTTCCTGTAAATGATCTTTTAGCATTATCCAAAAAAAAACAAATGGACATTTTCTTGGGTAATACTTATCCCTCAACTTTCCAAAACAAACCTGCTTTTTTTCCTCCCCTAATAGCTGTGTGCATTTGGCCACTACAGTACAACAATGAGTGCTCTTCCAAAGTAATCTATTGATTGATATGCAGGTCTTTGGACTCCTCCATCGTCAGACCACAACAAAACGACGGTTGGAGGAAGAACGCCTCATCTTCCGGCTAGGAACCCTCCAACCACAAGGGATGAACTCGGATTTCACCAGTTTCCTCATTTCCCCTCCCCCCCACCCTGTCTCAGTCAAATCCATCAAATTCAGCACCGCCTTCCTAACCTGAGATCTTCTTCCCGACCTCTCCGCCCCCACCCCAGTCTGACCTATCACCCTCACCTTGACCTCTTTCCACCTATCACATTTCCGACGCCCCTCTCCCAAGTCCCTCCTCCCTACCTTTTATCTTAGCCTGCTGGACAAACTTTCCCCATTCCTGAAGAAGGGCTTATGCCCGAAACGTCGATTCTCCTGTTCCCTGGATGCTGCCTGACCTGCTGCGCTTTTCCAGCAACACATTTCCAGTATTGATTGTGACCTGCCTTGGGATAGCCTTAGATTGTGAAAGATATGAAATAATGCAAGCTTTTACCACTCTGTAAGTTTCTTCATAAATTTAATTGCTGTTGGACAAAATGGGGAAGCCCTACTGTAAAATTCCGATTTGATGCTTATCCTTTAAAGGTGTGCTGTATAAATGTTAGTTCTGCATAATGAAGCTTTTGTAAGCAGCGTGCCCCAGATAGAAAAGGGAGAGGACCTGGCTTGTTAACTTGCCTGCACTGTTTAGGTCACTGAATGTCTTTCTGGACTGGTCTGCATTTCTGGGTGTGAGGCTTGCTGTAGGTTTTTAACACCATTTTCCAGTTTCCCGCTGTGAAGGTAAAGCAGTCAGTCTGTCCTCTGTATAATCGCATCCAAGAAGGTTTGGAGACTGCTGTGACAAACTACCAGCTCGTCTTTTGTCCCTCTTTCACTGCCAAATCCTGCAGTGATAATCTTTCCTCAAAATGGTACACAAAGACGCATGATTTGTCAAGTGTAATTAACTACAGAGAATTAAGTGATCCAAATAATTTGCCACTGACCTGCTGCTCCCTTAGTCAGCTGTTGCTGTAATATTCAGCCAAAATTGGCTTTTTCAAGATAATTCTCAAATACCACACTTTCACTTTACATCAGACTCACACCAATGTGTGTGTGTGCAAATTAGCTGCCAAACAAAACTGCAGTATTCAGCTTTGCAGCGTTTACAACTGAACACTCTTAGGGCCAAGTCCAGCACAATTAATTATATAAGAATTTGGGGCCTACTGCCACCAGGTAAATAGTAAATACATGAAATGATCAATTAAAAAATAGGATTCTGTTGTTAACAGAAGCTGGATAGGGCCCAATCAATATCAATTCAGACTTTGCAGATATCCTAATTTAGAACAGAATAGCCTTTATTGTCACGTGCACTTGAATGAGTGCAGAGAAAGGTTTGTGGGTCACCTCTCGGTGCCATCTTAGATACTACGTACCTAGGTACAGATACGTTAAGTGCTGTCACAGAATTGAAGTAGTGAAAAAACATGAGCATAGGAATACAGAATTTGAAAGTCCAGAATAAGAATAAAAAGTGTCTTTAAAGTACTCAAGTTGTAGTCCTGCTCCCTGCTCCCAGACTTGGCCTGCACTCACCCTACATCTTGCTCTGGGACTTGGCGCATGTAGGGTAGCTTAAGAAGTTAAAAGTTGGCTGGGAGGAGGGGGAACAAAAACTACTGCAAAGAGTAAAAAAACGGAAAAGGAACTGGTGAGCAGAGGAGTGTCTTATTCTGCCACCATCTTAGGACATTTGGAACTTTGAGTGCTAATCGAAGTGCCAGGAAATACATGTCTAGTCTTTTTGGTCTATCCATCAAGACCTCCATCCAAAATGAATGTCCACCTCAGAATGATCACCTTCTGACTCTCAAAAGTAGGTCTTAACCAACTGGCCTGTCAACAAAGCTTGCAGACTTTAAGGTGCGACAGGAAGTAAATCATTTCCCTGGTCTTTAAATTCTAATTAATTTGAGGCTTTTATATATGTATCCCACTGAGAGTCAATCTGTGTTTTCTGTTGTATTTAGTTTATTTCCATAGTAAAAGTAATATAAAAAAATTAAAGATATTCTGATTACAAGCTCTGAAACAAGTTGAGCAAAATGTGCAGGAATGAAGGTTCCATTTATGACTGAGATAGGTAGGTTCTTGATTCCTAAAGGGAGCAAGAGTTGTGGGGCAAAGGCAGGAGAATTGGGTTCAGAAGCATATCAGCCATGATGAGGAGGCAGAGCAGACATGATGGCTGAATGGTCTAATTCTGCTCTGATAGCTTGTGGTTTTATGATCTATCAGTTGTGAAATAACTGCACAGAGACTGGGTCCTGTTACCAAGTCACCCTTTATTTACTAGTGCATAGTACACTGGCTGTGGCCAGCCATCTTAGAGTCAGTCCATAACTGAGGAGATTCTCAGGTTACATTGCTCAGTCACGGTGTTCCTGTTGGCTCTGATTAACATCGCCAATCAAGAACCTTGTAATCGATGGGTTCCACCTGGTCCTAATCACTAAAGTGGTGAATACATGTGAGGCTGGAATAGAACAAGTTTTGGTCTCTCAAGGAATGAAGGAATATGAGGTCTGAGTGGGAAAGTGGCATTGAAACCCAAACTCCGCCACATTCTCATTATAAGTTACTTCTAACTTAAATGTAGCTTCTAACAAGACTGAAAGTGTCCCTGCAATTTGGCATCAATAAAAGTGACAGAGCATTGCTTTTTTTGTAACTCCTGGACTAGGGTCTAGCCCAGAGTTTCTGGGTCTTTGGTCTCTGGGTCTAGGTCTCTGGGTTCTTCTGGCTCTAACTTTTGGATTGGACCAAAGGAACAAACTCCAGGTTTTAAACTTGTCGATACAATGTGATGTGTGTGCACTGGCCTCTGTGTTGCCCACCTGTAAATAGGTTGTACTGTGGACTCACTTCATCAATGTAACTTCCAATGTCTTTGAGTATTGGCAGTGGAGGCCTGCAACCTATTAGATGAAGAATTCTGGCATTTAATGCAATGTATCTGAAACATAGATTCTGACTAACTGCTGTTTTGACTGGATAAAATGAATTTAGTGAAGTTGATGAACTTTGTGCTCTTTTTTGCCCTTTATTATTCCCGATAATTTGCCCCGAGGTGCAGACGGTGCCGACTATGGGAATTTCACTGAGCCAGCCATTGGCTATCCTGGGTTTGAAAAAGAAAGTCAGTTGGCACCCACCTGGACCAGTAAGCAGATGATGTGACCCACAGTTACTCAGGCATGTAAGAAAGCAAAGGAAATGGATAGCAAGGTGATTCAGTGGTTAGCACTGCTGCCTCAGGGTGCCAGGGACCGGGTTTGATTCCAGCCTTGGTTCACTGTTTGTGTGGAGTTTGCACATTCTCCCTGTATCTGCATGGGTTTCCTCCCACACTCCAAAGATGTACAGGTCAGGTGAACTGGCTATTCCAAATTGCCCCATAGTGTGCAGGCTAGGTGGGTTAGCCATGGAAAATGCACGTTTATAGGGTAGGGGAGTGGGTCTGGGTGGGATACTCTTTGGAGGGTTGGTGTGAACTTGATGGGCTGAATAGCCTGCTTCCACATTGTAGGGGTTCTATTAAATATCCCTGAGTTTATTCTAAGTTATTCTCAGAATGTGGGCACTTTGCAAAGGATGAAGTTATTGTCCTTCTCTCATTGTTGAAAGAATTCAGTGGCATACCTCATTATTGAATCATTGTAGTCCTTGTAATGGCAATGTTTCCCACAATAGTGCACAGCTTTGGTCTTCTTCTGAAAGGAAGAGGATATCCTTAAGGCAGAGGATTAGAAAAGGTTCACTCAACTGATACCTAAGGTTGGGGTGAAAGAGGTAGCCATCTTATGAGGAAAGGTTGGGCAAGCGGGACTGTATCCAATGGAGTGCAGAAGAACAAGAAACAATCTTATTAAGACATGGAACATCCTGAGATGACCTGACTGGGAGAGTGCTAAAAGAATGCTTTCCCTTGTAGGAAAGTTTAAAAATAAGATGGGATGTGAAGAGAACATTTTCTCTTAGTGGATTGTGGGTTTCTGGAACTCTCTTCCCCAAAGAATGATGAAGACTAAGCCATTGAATAATTTTAATGCAGCTGTAGATAGATTATCTACAAAGGGAGTCATGGCTTAGCCAGGAATGTGGAGTTGAGGCCGCAATCAAATTAGCCATGACTAAATTAACCTTGTCCTGCTCCTAACTTGTATGCTCATATGCTTGTATTTTTATGTCAGGGATAAGGCAGGGATCGTATGTAATTACACTGTTGTTCCTGCGTTTCTGGCTAGTAGAGGTTTGCAGGAGGGGAGGGTTGCGTTGGAATGATTTGCTGCTCTATGGATAATACATGACACAGCCACAATCCATCCACAAGGAGTAGACATTGAATCGAGTGGCAGGGATGCCAATCAAAGAAAGTAGTCAGTCCAGAATTACATCTGTATTTTTACATGCTTCTTTCATCCTGGCAAGTAGTGAGTTCTGAGTCTTGTAGACGATGGAGATGTTTTGAAGAGTCACAAGGCAAACAACTGGTAGCAGAGCACCACGCTGTCCCTTGCACAAGCAGCCACATGACTAGTCCAGGAGAAAGTGAGGACTGCAGATGCTGGAGACCAGAGCTGAAAATGTGTTGCTGGAAAAGCGCAGCAGGTCAGGCAGCATCCAAGGAGCAGGAGAATCGACGTTTCGGGCATGAGCCCTTCTTCAGGACCTTCTTCATTCTTGAAGAAAGGGCTCATGCCCGAAACGTCGATTCTCCTGCTCCTTGGATGCTGCCTGACCTGCTGCGCTTTTCCAGCAACACATTTTCAGACATGACTCATCCAGTTTAGCTTTGGATCATCTGAGAACTGGGGAAGTTAATGATGGTTTTGCCCTTGAAAGACAGGGAGCTAAGTGGGTTGTTTTATTTGTATAAGATAGTTGTTCCTTGTTACTTCCAAAAGAAATAGGTACAGGAGTAGGTCATTCAGCCCCTCAAGGTGCCCCATTGATGGTTGATCTACCCCAGGCCTGAACTCCTCTTTCATACCATTTCAGTATAGCCTTCAACTCCCTTATATTTCAAAAATCTATCTATCTCCTCTTTGAATTCATTCAGCACTGTAGACTTGTCACGATCCTATGTATCAAGGTCCCATTGTAAGGTGGTGTGTACCGTGTCATTGGTGTAAGAACTGTGAATGGAGTTAAATATTTCCACTGCTGACCATTTGATACAAGGAAAGAATGTCAATGATAGAGCAGCTGAAGATGACTTTCTCGAAAATTCCCTGTCGTGATGAGTCTATGATTCTTAACTTCCAACAAGAAGCCTCTTTTACATCAGGAATGACTGCAACAACTAGAACTAATTTCCCTTGATCCCAATTAAACTCAGTTCAGCCATAATCTGATAAGCCCTCAAACTCTTTGGTAAGATTGCCTTTCAGTCGCACTGGCTTCTGGCCAGAGATTAACATCAACCCTTTTCTTTTTCATCGTCTACTACATTCATATTTTCCAAATTAATTCTGTAACATATGACATAGGTTTTCAGAAAATGCTTTCACAAAGGATCAGTTGCTAATATTCCATCTGAATTGGTGCATCTGATTGTAAAAGGTGATGCAAATGGAAATAATAGATGGTGAATGTGAAAAATATAGAGATCGCTAGTTAAATCCTTAATACCCATGCAAATGAGAAGTGCACTAGCATGACCTCTCAGACAGCTTCTTAAATCCTTAGATTACTGACAGAAAGATTGGAACAATAAGCTTTGGCATTAGTTATTAATTTCTAATGCTAATGACTTTTTCACATTTCCATGGAAACAGAGATCTCTGGTTTTATAAATAGTTCTCTCTTGTTTCAGTTAAGGAGTGTCCAGTGTCAGATATATTTCCTTCATCAAAAGGCAATTGAAGTGACTTCCCCCTCCGCGAAATTTATATAAATACTGATATGTTGTTTTTCAACAAGTTTAATCGCTGATTATAATCGTTTTAAATTCCTTATGATAAGGCCACAACATAATGTTTCTTACAGGTCTTTTTTTTTTAGCAATTTTCCCCAATCTCTATCATGACGTTGGTGTAAAGTAGGTAGAAAAATTGGAGAATGGCTCAACCAGTTAATTGCAGCATTTCTTAGGTTTCTGCCAACAATGTTATGGCAGGAGGAAAGACAAGAACGAAAGTAGTTACGCTGGCATGCAACCTCAGTATATCAGAAAGCATTTCATTGCCACAAGGTTCCTCTGAAGTACAGTCACTACCATATGTATGAGAATACAAATCAGGAGCAGCCATAGGCTAAATGGCTCCTTGAACCAGCTCCATCATTTGGCAAGAGTCACAGTTTTAATGTAGAAAATTGCAGCCACCAACCGGAGCTCATCAATGTCCCAGAAACAGCAATGATATAAATATATCTGACTGTCAGCACCCTCCAGGCCTCTACCACTGAGAAAACCGAGGGTTGCAGATACTTTAGGATGCTAATCCCAGCAGGTTCAGCCCCCTCCCCCCTACAACTCACCCCCCGCGCCTCGCCAAGTTACATTCAATTCTGATTTGAAACTGTTATATATCATCATTCCTTCATGGTTGCCAGTTCAAAATCCTAGAATTATCTCCCCACTAGCTTTGTGTGCGTGCACCTACAACACATACTGCAGTGGTTCAATGTGCCAACTTAGTGCCAACTTCTCAAAGACACTAGAAATAGGCAATAAATACTGGCATTACCAGTGATGCTCACATTCCATGAAAAGATAAAATAAATAACATTAAACATTAATTTTTCAAAATACTACTTGTCCAATTCATGGTTTAGAACAAAGGAAAGGATTGTCAGAGTAATGATCTTGAAACCTTATTAAATGTTCTGTTCAATTTGTAGGCCTTTTGATACAGGGAAAGAGTGTCAATGATGAAACAGCTGAAGATGACTTTCTCAAAAATTCCCTGTAGTGTATAACCATAAATGAGTCTTGGAAAAACGGACTAATGACATCAGGTCCCCAATTATTTAATCAGGTCACTATTTTCCCTGCAAATGAGCAGTAAACATACACCTGTCTGAATGACAGCTCTCCCAGGCTATTGGTTTTACTATAAAGGCTCTGTGTGACTGTTAGCTGGGGAAGATTGGTTCGTCAGAAACCAACCTCTGATGTTTCCATGTAAAAATGTTTCTCATATTTTTGTGTTGGATTTTTTGAAGACAACGTGCAAGCAAATATTCAAATTAAGATAATTTACGAATGTAAAATGCGACAATCAACTTTCAGAAGAAACT
This sequence comes from Chiloscyllium plagiosum, assembly GCF_037043375.1. Classification (NCBI taxonomy): domain Eukaryota; kingdom Metazoa; phylum Chordata; class Chondrichthyes; order Orectolobiformes; family Hemiscylliidae; genus Chiloscyllium; species Chiloscyllium plagiosum. The sequence continues at coordinate 126,843,963 of NW_028270140.1, read as the reverse complement.
TTAAACAATCTGCAAATTAGAAAATGCTGAAAGGTATTGAGCTCAACATTACCAATCACCAGAGAGACTGCAAATCTATAAATCTCATGTCTTGGGATAATAATCTGAACCAATGCAGCTGATTACCAGCCTTGATGTGCCAAAAGCTGCAAAGTGATGGAGATCAGAAGTAAAAATAAAGTTATTTTACAGCAAATGAAAGTAAACTCAATTGTTCCTGTCTGAAATGGTATATTGCCTAAAGACAATGTTCTAACGGGCAACTTTGAAATGCAGGTGAATGCAAATGGATGAAGGATATTGTTCTTAGCCCAATGTTCTTAGGCCAATATAATCTGCTGTTTGTTTTAAGTGTAGGAATAGTAAATGGCAAAGACATTGTGCGGTAATGACTATTCTTTGCCGATGTCACACCTTATGCAGATGTCACTCTACAGAAATAGGAAGTTGAAACTTTATTGCTGGAACAGCACAGCAGGTCAGGCAGCATCCAGGGAACAGGAGATTCGACGTTTCGGGCACAGGCCCTTCTTCAGGAATGAGCAGAGAGTGTTCAGCAGGAGAAGATAAAAGGTAGGGAGGAGGGACCTGGAGGAGGGGAGTTGGAAACGCGATAGGTGGAAAGAGGTCAAGGTGAGGGTGATAGGTCGGAGTAGGATGGAGGCGGAGAGGTCAAGAAGAAGACTGCAGGTCAGGAAGGCGGTGCCGGGCTGGAGGGATCCGGCTGAGACAAGGTGGGGGGAGGGGGGATGAAGAAACTGGTGAAGTCCAAGTTCATCCCCTGCGGTTGGAGGGTTCCCAGTCGGAAGATAAGACGCTCCTCCTCCGACCGTCGGTTTGTTGTGGTTTGGCGGTGGATGAGTCCAATGACCTGCATATCCTCGGTGGAGTGGGAGGGGGAGTTGAAATGCTGTGCCACAGGTTGGTTGGGTTGGTTCGTCCGGGTGGCCCAGAGGTGCTCTCTGAATCGCTCCGCAAGTAGGCGGCCTGTCTCCCCAATATAGAGGAGGCCACACCGGCTGCAGCGGATGCAGTAGATGATGTGGGTGGAGGTGCAGGTGAATCTGTGGCGGATATGGAAGTTTCCCTTGGGGCCTTGGAGAGAAGTGAGGGGGGAGGTGTGGGCGCAAGTGTTGCACCTCCTGCGGTTGCAAGGGAAGGTGCCGGGAGTGGTGGTTGGGTCGGTGGGGGGTGTGGATCTGACAAGGGAGTCGCGGAGGGAGTGGTCTCCACGGAAAGCTGATAGGGGAGGGGAGGGAAATATATCCTTGGTGCTGGGGTCTGTTTGGAGGTGGCGGAAGTGACGGCGGATGATGCGCTGTACATGGAGATTGATACTTTTCTCAAGCTAAGTGGAGAACATTCTAAGCACTTAAGATAAGCAACATTACAGATACTAGCAATTCTTTATGAGCAATGTATTTCATATAATCATTAATTGCATGTTTATGTGTGTCTGAGTATGGGCCGCCTAATTTTTGCAGTAGCATAAGAAAAGAAAAATCCTGCTTTGATGAATAGTCAGTTTGTTTGTTGCACAGCTATGTATGTGGGTAGACATGTTTATCTTTGCACAATAGCTTTTTTTACACTTCCTAGTCAGCTGTGATTATGAGAGCAAGTCATGCGGCAGAAATGATATTTGTGTGGATGCAGTATGCATTAAACATAGAAAATAATAAACTCAATCCCACCACATAATCATTGTAGATCTCCCACTCTTAATAACTTTTAGACCTGACAGGAAAATAGGCCAAATATTTGGTTTCTGCATAGTAATGATTCTGTAATGTTGTGATTTTGTGAAATCTTAGTAGTGAATTACACTCAACTGATTAACATAGCTAAGAGCATGAAGTCTATAGCACGAAGGTAGCATGGACTGCAGCTGTTCAAGTATGCAGCTCAACACCACCTTCTCAAGAGCAACTTGGAATGGGCAATAAATGCTGGCCCAGCCAATGATGCTCGCATCCCATGAATGAATTAAAAACAAAATTGCTATCTAATTGGTAAGCATGTGTCCATCCAGGTCGCGTACAACTGCCCAGTTGGAATATGCCCATGTTAAGGTGATGGTTACATTCCATTCCATAAGGAATTTCTTCAGCTTCTCCGGGAGCATGAGTTCTGGCTAAGGATATCTCCGAACTTGGAGTGGAAGGGGGAAGATCCAGTAGTTGTTATTTATGCAAGTACCAGAAATATGGGTACAACAAGTAAATAAATTCTCCTGAAAGAAAATGACTAACTAGGTCATAAATTAAAAAGGAGAATCACAAAGGTAATTTCAGGATTACAATCTGACCCATGAGTTAATTGGCACAGAGTAAATAAGATTAAAGAAGCAGATACATGGCTCAAAGTTTGGTGCGGGAGAAATGGATTTGAATTCATGGGATATTGGCACCAACATTGGAAGGGGCTTGGAATGGGCTCCACTTGAATCATGCTGGGACCAGTGCCCTGGCACATTGTATAACAAAGGTTGTAGATAGAGCTTTAAACTAAATCATCAGGGGGGTGAGCATTCATTTACATTGGAAAGTAAAGAAATCAACCTGTGAAGAGAAGGTAGGAGTTCAGTGTTAGCATAAAATGAAAGGAAGGGACAAAGCATTTGGACGTCAAATTACACCAAGGAATCATACAAGAGTGGGGAAATTTGATGATAGGAAAATCTTTACGGTTTTGCATCTGAATATGCATAGCATTGGAATAAACTTAATGAATGAAGAATGCATATAGAGACAAATGGGTACGATATGGTGGTGATTACTGAGATATGGTCACTGGGAGATTTGGTCTGCGAGTTGAATATCCAAAAGTACTCAAGTGTTTCAGAGAGATACACAGAAAAGAAAAGGAAGTGGTGTAGTTTTGTTTGTAAAGCAGTCAATCAGTACTATAATGAGAAATTATTTTGGCTCTGGAGATCAAGACAAAAATATCAGTCTGTGTAGAAATAAGGAATAACAAGGGAAAGAAATCTCAGCTGGGAGTCTTCTATAGGTTCCCTAACAATGCTTCCATAGTATGACAAGCAGTATAAACCAGGAACTACTGGGTGCTTGTAGGAAAGTTATAACAATAATCACGAGTGATTCTAGTATGCATATAGTCTGGATTAATCAAATTGGCAAGAAGAGCCTGTGGGAAAGTTTGAAGACTGTATTTGAGATTGTTTCTTAGAGCAATTTGTTGCGCAATTACTGAGAGAGAGAGAGCAATTTTCGATTTAGTATTGTGTAATGAGGTGGGATTAATTAATGACTGCTTAGTAAAGGTACCTTGAGGGAAGAGTGAACATACCATGCTGGAATTCAAAACTCAGCTTGAGGAGGAGAAATTTGACTTCCATGCTAGTGTTCTGGTATTAAACCAAGATAATTACGTAAGTATGAGCACAGATTTGGCCCGAGTGGGTTGGGCAGAATGACTAAAAGATAGGACAATTGATGAACAGTGACAGATATTTCAGGAAATCTTCAATTCCTCCTAGCTGAAACATATTCCAGACATGATGAAAGAGGATAACCATGGATAAGCAGAAAATTCAAAGATAACATAAGGCCGAAAAGTAAGACATACCATATTGCAAAGTTAAGTGGCAGGTTGGAGGATTGTGAAACTTTTGAAGACCTACAAATGGTTACTAAAAATGTAATAAAAAGAGAAATTGTTAATTATGGAGGAAGACTAGCACAAAACTGATAAAACAAATAGGAAAAGCTTCTATAAGCATATAAAAAGGAAGACAGTAGCCAAAGTGAATTTTTGTCCCTTAGAGGATGAGACTAGGGAGTTAGTAATAAGGAACATTGGAATAGCAGAGACACTAAATCAGTATTTGCTTCAGTTTTCATGGTAGAGGACACTGAGACCAGCTTAGTAGTTACAGGTATTACAGAGATTACAGAAAAGGGGAAACTTAAAACAATCACCATCGTCAGGGAAAAACTTACTTTGCAAACTATTGGATTAAAGTCTTCAGGGCCTGATGGTCTCCATCCTAGGGTTTTAAATGTAGTGGCTGCAGAGATAATGGGTGCATTGTTTATAATAATCCAAAATTCACTGGATTCTGGACTTGTCCCAGTGAAATGGAAAAATGCTAATGTAATGCCCTTATTCAAAAGGAGAGGGACAAGGCAGAAAGTAGGAAACTACAGATCAGTTACTTTGTTGTCTGTCATTGGGAAATTGTTGGAATCCATTACTGCAGAAGTAGTAATGTGACATTTGAAAAGTCAAAACACAATCCATCAGATGCAGCACAGTTTTATGAAGGGTAAATTGTGTTTAACAAATTTGCTAGAGTTATTTGAAGATAAATCAAGCAACGTGGATAATAAAGAGCCTAAAGATGTAGCATACCTGGGCTTCCAGAAGGCATTTGATAAGGTGCAGTACAAAAGGTTAATACATGAGGTATGATTATATGGGGGTTAGGAGTAATATGATTAAATTAGATTCACTACAGTGTGGAAACAGGCCCTTCGGCCCAACAAGTCAACACTGATCCTCCGAAGAGCAACCCACGCCCCTACATTTACCCCTTTACCTAACATGTAGACAATTTAGCATGGCCAATTCACCTAACCTGCATATCTTTGGACTGTGGCAGGAAACTGGAGCACCCAGAGGAAACCCACACAGACAAAGGGAGAATGTGCAAACTCCACACAGACAGCTGCCCGAGGCAGGGATTGAACCTGAGTCCCTGGCGCTGTGAAGCAGCAGTGCTAACCACTGAACCACCGTGCCGCCACGATTTATTAGCTTGGATGGAGGATTAGCTATCCTTCAGAAAGCAAAACATCAGGATGACAGTGTCTTTTTTCTGGTTGGCAAGCTGTAACTAATTGGGTGCCACAGGGTTTGGTCCTCAGGTCTCAACAATTTACAATCTGTATTAATGACGTCAATACAGGAATAGGGATGTATTATAGACATATTTACAGATGATACTAAAATAGTTGGGAAATTATGTTGCAATGAAGAAAGAAGAAATTTACAAATGGTAGGATAGTGAAATAACTGCACAGAGTCCAGCATCCCATCACCAAGTCACCCTTTATATACATGTGCACAGTACATAGCTCTGACTAACTGGTCTGGGGCCAGTCCCTGGAATGAGGAGACTCCCTGAATCCCTTGTTTATCCCCTGTCATCAAAGGCTCCCTGATTTGCCCAAGATAACAATCACAAATAAGGATCTCATAGTTAATGAGATCCACCTAGCCCTCATTCCAATTACCACACATGGGTTAGGTGAATTGGCCAGAATTTGTCATGTGGAGGTTAACGCAATGAAGTGTGAGGTTATCCAATTTAGTCTGAGAATAAAAAAGCAACCTATGATTTAAATAGAGAGAAATTTCAGAGCGCTTTGGTACAGAGGGTCCTGCATGTTCTTTTTCATCTAAGATGCAGGTGCAACAGGTAATAAAGAGGGCAAGGGGAATTTTAGCATTTATCCCAAGATAAATGGAGGAAGTATCAGAGTAGGGAAGTGTTGTTGCAATTGTACAAGGCATTGGTGAAACTGAACCTTGAGTACTGTATACAATTTTGGTCTCCTTACTTGAGCAGAGATGTATTTGCATTGTTCACAGAAGGTTCATTAAATTAGTTCCAGAGATGGAAGGCTTGGTTTCTCAGGATAGGTTGGGCATATTAGGACTTTTTTTCCCCAAAGTTTAGAAGAATGGGAGGAGATCTAATTGAAGTATGTAAGATTCTAAAGGTGATTGATGTAGAAAGGGTATTTCCTCATGTGAGCAATCTAGAACGAGATATCATAGTTTCAGGATAAAGGGTAGCAGACATAATGCAGAAATGAGGAGGTATCACTTCTCTTGCAGTCATAAATCTGTGGAATTCACTCTCTCAGAATGAGGTGAATGCATGGAATACTGAATAAATTTAAGAAGGAGATAGATAGGTTTGTAATTAGGAATGAAGGGTTATGGAGAATTGGCAGGAAAGTGGAGTTGAGGTTGAGATGAGATCAGCCTTGAGATACCCTGAAGAAGGGTTACACCTGAAACATCAAACTCTGCACCTCCTGATGCTGCCTGGCTTGCTGTGTTTTTCCAGCCTCCTGCCTGTCTACATTGCATTCCAGCATCTGCAGTTTTTTTGTCTCTATGATAGTATTAAATGGCAGAGCAAACTGGAAGGAGTAAATTGCCTATTCCTGCTCCTTATGTTCTTATATTAAGGTATCATTCTGCTGCTACCATAGTTAAGTGGTGATACTTCTTATCACTTGGATGCTGCACCCTCACAATTCGTTATTAGATCTCTCTTTAATAGAAGATATCATCAAAGAGATAAGGCTAATCTGTCAATCAATAGTCTTGATGGGCACCCACCCACTGCTCCATTAGTATAATCAGATTTAAGATGATGTTACTAATCCTACTCTTTTTGTTTTAGCTCATGAAAATATGGTTCTGACTAGTCTGCAGGCCATCACCATTCTACATGATTAGGCTGACCAGATCAGGAAGGATTATGAGATCTCCACTTGGTACTTGAACCTGTGAGCAACAGAGTATTGGGAGGAGACGGTAGAAATGCATTCCGTCAAATGAGAATACTTTTAGTCAAGTATTTCAGACAACAGTGTTAAGGAAGTACTCCTCCTTAATATCAAAACTGAGAAAGTGCTTGGGAAGAGATGGAGGGAACGTGAGTAAAAACAAATGTTGGTGAATCTTGGAGGTAAGCTGTGATGTGACTGTGACCGCAGGAGTCTTATGGTGTTAACTTTGCTAAAGGGTCAAACTTGTACAGCTCAGCTCCTCTGTACCCTTACCATATCTACAGATTGTTAATAAATGTTGTTTGAAAGTAATCTACAAGTCTGTCCTCAGCTTGTACGAAGAACTAAAAAAGCCATACTAAAACATGTGACCCAGGCAGCTGCCTGCATTAAAGTGTAAAGTGAAAACCTAACACTGTTCTGGATCTAACCTCACCTTCAGCAGTCACCATTTCTGTCCATCGCTGCCTTCCCTTACAGCCTCTCACTGCCACCTCTTGCTTTCCCCATAGCTTTCTTTACTGCTTCCTCAAATTCCCAGCAGCCTATTGCCATTGGTCCACATTTGGAATGGACCTGAGCCAGGGACAAAGGAACTAGCGAGGGGGCATGGAGGATGTGAGGCATAAGGAAGTGGGCAGGAAGCAGTGAGTGGTCACAAGGGAAACAGGAGGGAATGAGTCGTATGTAATATGGAGCAGCAAAGATAGCGGGTGGGAGGAGAGGGAAGCAGAGCAGGGATTGGCGGCAGGGATTGAGTGGCAAGGGGCAGCAGGCAGGAGCTGAGGTTTTAGGCTGCACAATGATGACATCAATAATTAGTGAAAATGTGTTTCTGCTAGGCATCAGATTGGCAACCAACATCCCAATTTCCTTTTCCTGTTTGGCAGAGACAAGAGGTACAGTGTTTATAATTTAGAAACTAATTCCCTGATCCAATGGGGAACTGTGTACAGGAAGGACAAGTTGGAACTCATAGCTGTAATGTTGGAGGCCAATTCCTGACTCGATTCTTCAAAATGCAAGTCTGGGGGAGTACAGTATGACTTTATTAAATAGGTTTAGTTCTCAACAGATTTGAGGGCACCAGATTTTCTAGGTTAGAAAATTTGGAATGAGGAAACATCTTTTAATCAAGCAGACTTGTTTCTTTCACAGTCCATAGGCCACGATTGGAATCATTCTTTTCCATTCTTAGCTCTTTCTATACCTCATGTGAATAAAGTCTAGCCCTATCACATTCAGTGCCCTTTATGGACAGGCACGTCTTGGATTAAGTTGTAATCGTATCAGTTCTCACAGGTTTAACTACTTTCTCTTCCACAAATCCACTGCTTTGTGAAGGAAAAATTCTTCAGATCTCCAATGTTCTTCACTATCCTATCTTGTGAATCTTGTGAAATGCCATTTTCAAGGAGCGTTTTAGTTGTTCATAGAACATAGAACAGTACTGCGCCCATGATGATGTAGCAAACATGATACCAAATTAAACTAATCCCTTCTACCTGCCTTTGGTTCCTATCCCTCCATTCCTTGCACATTCGTGTGTTTATCTAAAGGTCCCTCAAACACCCTTATTGTATTTGCCTCCACCAATATCCCTGGAAGTGTGTTCCAGACTCCTACCACTCTCTGTGTAAAAATCTTGCTCCTGGTAGTCATGATCTTTATGAACTTCAGCAAGGCACTTGACAAGGTTCCTCATGGAAGACTGATTAGCAAGGTTAGATCTCATGGAATGCAGGGAGAACTAGCCATTTGGATACAGAACTGGCTCGAAGGTAGAAGACAGAAGGTGGTGGTGGAGGGTTGTTTTACAGACTGGAGGCCTGTGGTCAGTGGAGTGCCACAAGGATCGGTGCTGGGTCCACTGCTTCTTGTCATTTATATAAATGATTTGAATATGAACATAGGAGGCATAGTTAATAAGTTTGTAGATGATGCCAAAATTGGAAGTGTAATGGACAGCAGAGAAGACTACCTCAGATTACAACAGGATCTTGACCAGATGGGCCAATGGGCTGAGGAGTCACAGATTAAGTTTAATTTAGATAAATGTGAGGTGCTGCATTTTGTGAAAGCAAATCTTAGCAGGATTTATACACTTAATAGTAAGATCCTAGGGAGTGTTGCTGAACACAGAGACCTTGGAGTACAGGTTCATAGCTCCTTGAAAGTGGAGTCGCAGGTAGATAGGATAGTGAAGAAGGTGTTTGGTATGCTTTATTGGTCAGAGTATTGAGTACAGGAATTGGGAGGTTATGTTGCAGCTGTACATGATATTAGTTAGGCCACTTTTGGAATATTGCATGCAATTCTGGTCTCCTTCCTATCGGAAATATGTTGTGCAACATGAAAGGGTTCAGAAAGATTTACAAGGATGTTGCCAGGGTTGGAGGTTTGAGCTATCGGGAGATGCTGAATAGGCAGGGTCTGCTTTTCCTGGAGCATCGGAGGCTGAGGGGTGATCTTATAGATGTTTATAAAATCATGAGGGCCATGGATAGGATAAATATACAAAGTCTTTTCTCTGGGATGGGGGAGTCCAGAACCAGCAGGCATAGGTTTAGGGTGAGAGGGGAAAGATATAAAAGAGACCTAAGGGGCAACTTTTTCCATGCAGAGGGTGGTATGTGTATGGAATGAGCTGCCAGAGGAAGTGGTGGAGGCTGGTACAATTGCAACATTTAAGAGGCATTTGGATGGTTATATGAATAGGAAGGGTTTGGAGGGATATGGACCAGGTGCTGGCAGGTGGGACTAGATTAGGTTGGGATAGCTAGTCAGCATGGACGGGTTGGACCGAAGGGTCTGCTTCTGTGTTGTACATCTCTATGACTCTCTGATTCTATTTCCTTTGAACTTTCCCGATCTCACCATAAATGCATGTCTCCTGGTATTAGACATTTCAACTCTGGGAAAATGATTCTGACCATCAACCCTATCCATGCATTTCATAATTTTATTGACTTCTATCAAGTCTCCCTTCAACCTCTGCCACTCCAGAGAAAACAACCTGAGTTTTTCTAGCCTCTCCTTATAGCTCATGCCTTCTAATCCAGGCAGCATCCTGGTAAACCTCTTCTGCATCCTCTCCAAAGCTTCCACATCCTTCCTGTAATGTGGGCGACCAGAATTTGATGTAAAGCAGTTTGTTTACCCCCACATTGTCATTACCTTTTATTGTTCTATTGACTCTTATTGAGTATTCTTTCAGTTCCGTTGCCCCCTATAAACAATGGCCCATTCTCCAATGTTTATTGATGGCTCTCAAACTTTTAAAGTTAATAGGACAAGTTGATAAGACTGTTCAAATGGAAAGTGGGATCCATGGCAACCTCTCCCATAATGGCTGACCCCTCTTACCCCCAACTCACCGGCTCCCCTACCCTGAAAACTCCCACCCCACTCTATGTATCTGTCTCCGTGGACAATTCCCAGTGAATCAGTTAGTGTAGTATCAGCAGTAACCATTACTCTGATTGGTTCACAGTCCCCGCTTCCTAAATCTTTAATAGCAACACATATCCTGGCAAATGGCAGGCATTCCATCACTTGTGCCTTGTATACAAGGAAAAAGATTTGAACACTTAGAAAATGAACACTCATCGCAGCATATGTACTTTGATTGTAACACGGTTGCTATGGTTGACCCCAATAAGCTTCTAGACAGTGGCGATCTCTAGCTTATTAATATTGGGACTTCATGGTTTCACTGAAGGTCAGGATGGGGCGTTTGTAATTTTTCTTGTTGGAAATGGATTGTCTTGCTCTTATGTTCCATGAATGTTCTTGTTACAATGCTATTGTAGGAGTAGGCTGTTCGGCCTCTTAAGGCTGAAGTTCCTCTTAATTACATAATGGAAATCTATTCCTTAGCTCCATCTTTTCTTCTTTTCTGTTCCTTAATGCCTTGACCTCACAAAAATCTACATTAAAATAGGGGGGGGAAAGTTACATGTTTTCACTCCAATTTGCTGAAAGTACGTTCTCTGATTCCACCCTGTAAGTCCTAAACATTGAATAAGTGGATATAATATTACTTAATGCAATCCTACATACTGTGTAATTCCTGCTGTAGGCTGGCATAGTGACTGCATCCTGGGAGGAGTCAAGATAGAGTTGAAAACCATAAAATCATCAATAATTAATCCCATTTCTTAGAGTACGAAATGGAGATGATCACTGATGAAGCAGCTTAAGATGATTGGTTTGGAAGGACATTTACATTGATATCTTGAAGTTGAAATAATTGGCCATCTTTTGACATATGATGAGAGTGTGGATTTCCTCTGCGCAGATATTGGACTCTGTTGTTCCAAAAGTTCTTGATGTGATTCTTCATCAAATATTGCCATGAATTTGAGGCAGGTCATCCTACTTTCTTCTGACACTCAACTTTTCTAACCAAATCTGGATTCAGGCTAGGATTATGTCTATTGCTATATAGTGCTGGTAGCACAGAAGGTAAGGTCAGCAGGTTACTGGACAATAGTATCACTTTAGATATTTTCTCATCAATCTATTCAGAGATGTTATCACATGCCTCTGGAGCATCTGGGACTTGAATCTTTCTGTCATGCTACTGCGCCATAACAACCCTCAGAAGTGTATATCAATGATTTGGATGAGAAGATAGGAGGCATGGTTCGTAAGTTTGCGGACGAACACCCAAATTGGTGGTAGAATGGACAGTGAAGAAAGTTATCTAAGAGTACAATGGGATCTTGGTCAGCTGGGTAATGGGCCAAGAATTGGCAAATGAGATTCAATTTTGATAAATGTGAGGTGTTGCATTTTGTAAGGCAAATAAGGGAAAGACTTATACAGTTAATGAGAGGGCCCTAGGGAGTGTTGTCAAACAGAGGGATCCAGGGATGAAGGTTCTTCTTTCCTTGAAAGGGTGGTGAAGAAAGCATTTGACATTCTTGCTTTCATTGGTCAGAACATTGAGTATAGGAAATGGGTCGTCATGTTGGAGTTGTACAAAACATTGGTGAGTCCACCTTTTGAATACTGCTACAATTCTGGTCTCCCTGCCACAGGAATGAGAGTGTTAAACTGGAAAAGGTGCAGAAAGAAATTTTCCAGGATTGGAAGGTTTGGGTTGTAAGGAGAAGCTGCCTAACCTGCAGTGATCTTATTGAAGTTTATATAAAATCATGAAGGGCATAGATGAGGTGAATAGCCAAGGTCCTTTAACAAGGGGAGGGGAGTCCAAAACTAGGGGGAAAAGATTTAAGGCGAGTGGGGAAAGATTTAGAAAGGATCTGACAGGGAAAATTTCATACAGAGGATGGTGCGTGCATGGAAGAGTTGCCAGAGGAAATTGTAGAGTTGGGTACATTTATAATATTTAAAAGCCATTTAGACAGATAAATGAATACGATACATTGAGAAGGATACGGACTCAAAATAGCAAATGGAATGAGTTAAGTTTGGGATAACTGGTTGGCCAAGTTGGACCAAACGGTCTGTTTCTGTGCTGTATGACCCTATGACTCCATATTGCTTATAATGTTATTGATGCCTCACTCCAGCTCTGCTGATTTTTGGGTTTAGCCTGGTTGAGCTTTCATTGACCACATTAGGTTTGTCCTGTTTTAGTGGAGTAGGATGAACCTCGGCAATGTTCGGAATTGGCAGATTGATGTCAGCATCTTAGCTGCACTGGGATAGATTGGCTAATGGAAAGTGAAGACTGCAGATGCTGGAGATCAGAGTCATAAAGTGTTGTGCACAGCTGGTCAGGCAGCATCCGAGGAGCAGGACAGTCAATTTTTCAGGCATAAGACCTTCATCAGGAATGTGAGGGGAGGCCTACTTCAATGACAGCAATTTTCCCTCCCACGCTGTCAACAATGCCCTCCAGCGCATCTCCTCCACTTCTTGCATCTCTGCCCTTGTACCCCACCCCTCCAACAACAACAAGGATAGAACCCCCCTCCCTGCCCCACTCCCCAGTCCTCACCTTCCACCCCACTAATCTCCAGATACATTGTATCATCCTCTGCCATTTCTGCCACTTACAGTCAGACCCCAGAGATATATTTCCCTTCCCACCCCTATCAACGTTCCCCAGAGACAATTCCCTCCGCGACTGCCTCGTTAGGTCCACACCCCCCATCAACTCACCCTCCACACCCGGCATGTTCCCTTGCCACTGCAAGAGGTGTAAAACCTGTGCCCACACCTCCCCCCTCACCTCCATCCAAGGCCCCAAAGCATCCTTCCATATTCAGCAGAGATTTTCCTGCACATCCAAACATCTCATCTACTGTGTCCACTGCTCCTGATGTGGTCTCCCCTACATTCAGGACGCCAATCCATGGAGTGGTTTGCGTACATCTCTGGGACACACGCACCAGACAAACCCTCCACCCTGTGGCTGACTACTTCAACTCCTCCTCCCACTCCACTAAGGACATGCAAGTCCTGGGCTTCCTCCACTGCCAAATCCAAGCCACCTGACGCCTGGAGGAAGAATGCCTCACCTTCATCCTTGTGACCCTCCAACCATATGGCATCAATGTCAGTTTCACCAGTTTCCTCATCTCCCCTCCCCCCACTTCATCCCAGATCCAACCCTCTAACTCGGCACCACCCTCTTGAACTATCCAACCTGTCCATCTTCCTTCCTATCTATCCACTCCACCCTCTGCTCCGAACTATCACCGTCACCCCCCACCTTCATCTACCAATCGCCTTCCATGCTACTTTCCCCCAGCCCCACCCACTCTGCCGTTTATCTCTCAGCCCTTTCGGGTACCAAACATTCCTAATGAAGAGCTTATGCCTGATACGTCGACTCTCCTGCTCCTCAGATGCTGCCTGACTGGCTGTGCTTTTCCAGCACCACACTAAGTGCAATACTCATTCTATTGCTTAGGTTTTTCAGCCAGTTGTTAAAGCTCACCATCTTTGCTATGTCCACAGCCATTTCTTAATTGTTGCCTGAAGTAAATTTAATTGATGAGATGTTGCCTTTTATGATTTTGGGGACCTCAGACGAAAAACCAAAGAAGATCAGACAGTCAGCTTTTGTGGCAGTAGCAGGGACAAGCCTTGTCTTATGTTCAGGAGTTTTCAAAGTGCACCTTCCTCCATTTAGTTGTCTGAATGTTCTTCATTATTGTCAACCAGCAACACATTGGTTGTGAGATTGCTTTGTTCAGTCAATAGTGTGTTGCTTTTTAGTATTTAGCATGCAGGGAGATACACGTTATAGCCTTGTTAGGTTGGGTCCTGAAAGCTATAGTGGTGTTTAAGGACAATCCAAATACAGTGCGATCCTTTTCCTTAATTGTCATAAATTGTCAGTGCTTTCTTTCACACTGGTAGTATTTGGAAATCCCCATATTTTCTAACCTTATTCCGATATAGCTGAATGTATTCTGCCTCACTGGTTCGCATTGCCTAGATACTGTTACTAATCATACCTAAATCGATTTTGTTCCTATCTTTTCTAATGGATATCCTTTTATGTAATAATTCATGTTTATTGTGACCTTTCCTATCATTATTATTTTCATTGAACACCCATCTGTCAGTTCTCAGCCCATCTGCTTAATTAGTCAAAACACATTTGAATATCATCAATATTTTCTTATCATTGCTTCCCTGTAGTGATCTGTGGCAACAGAAAATGTTACATTTCTCACATCCAGTTCCATATTATTTGATTTATTCATTCATAGGCTGGCAGGACCAACGTTTGTTGTCTGTCCCTAGATGGTGGTGAGCTGCCTTCTTGAACTGCTGCAGTCAATTGACCATAAGTAGTCTCACGATGCCACAAGGGAGGGAGTTTCAGGATTTTGACCCAACGACACTGAAGGAACAACAATATATTTCCAAGTCAGGGTGGTGGGTGACTGCGAGGGGAACTTGCAGGTTGTGGTGTTCTCATGTACCCGTTGCCCTTATCCTTCCAGATGGAAATGATTGTGAGTTTGGAAGCTGCAGTCTAAGGATCTTTGGTGAATTTCTGTAGTGCCTGTTTTAAATTGGAGCAGCAGTGCATGCTGAGCGCCAGTAGTGGAGGAACTGAATATTTCTGGTTAGTGCCAATCAAACAAGCTCCCCTCCCCCACATCATCCCAGATCCAACCCTACAACTCGGCACCATCCTCTTGAACTTTCCTACTTGTCCATCTTCCTACCCATTCATCCGCTCCACCCTCCCCTCAAACCTATCACTATCACCCCCATCTGCATCTACATGTCACCTTCCCAGCTACCTTCCCCTAACCACCACCCTCACTTTCCCATTTATCTCTCATCCCATCCTCCATCTCCCCCAACATTCCTGATGAAAGGCTTATGCCAAAAACATCGATCCTCCTGCTCTTCAGATGCTGCCTGACCTGCTGTGCTTTTCCAGCACCACACTTTGCAACTCTGATATATTCTCACATTCTCAGTCCTCACTTTCTATCAGGCTGTTACATCTTGAGTGGCATCAGGCTTCCTCTGTGTTGTTGGAGTTGCATCCATCCTGACAAATGTATTCTAGGGAGTATTCCCTCACACTCCTGACTTATGGCTTCTAAGTGGTGGACATGCTTTGCTGTCATGAGGTGAGTTAATTGCTGCAGGTCATTGAGGAAACATCTGAAGATGGTTGGGCCTAGAACACTTACCCTGGGGAACTCATGCAGAGATGTCCTGTAGCAGAGATGACTGACCTTTAACAATGACAACCATCTTCCTTTGTGAAGACTAGGAGAAAGTGAGGACTGCAGATGCTGGAGATCAGAGCTGAAAAATGTGTTGCTGGAAAAGCGCAGCAGGTCAGGCAGCATCCAAGGAGCAGGAGAATCGACGTTTCATCAACTTGGCATCATTCAGCAGGTTATTGTTGAGCAGAAGCTGCTTGATAGCATTGTTGATGTTACTGATGATTGAGAGTATTGCTGGGCAGTAATTAGCTGGGTTGGATTTGTCCTGTTCTTTGTTTACAGGACATACCTGGGCAATTTTCACATTGCCAAGTAGATGCCAGTGTTGAAACTGTACTGGAACAGCTTCGCTAAGATCGTCAGTGTCCAACCGTTCCTTGATATCACATGGAGTGAATTTAATTAGCTGATGGCTGGTGTCTGTAATGCTGGGAACATCTGGAAGAGGCCAAGATGGATAAGGCTTCAGCCTTATCTTTTGCACTGATGTGATGGGCTCTTCCATCATTGAGCAAAGGGACATTTATGGAGCTTCCTCCTCCGGTGAATTGTTTAACTGTCCACCACAATTCCTTCAACACTCTCGGATGTAGAATGTCAGGTCCCAGGAACTTATCAAGTTTCAGTCCTATTAATTACTCAAGTAGAACCTCCTTACTAATTTCCTTCCACTTTTCATTCTGTCACTTGGATCTCTAACAGAATCAGGGTCAGAGAGTCATACAGAATGGAAACCGACCCTTCAGATCAACTCATCCATGCTGAGCAAGGTTCCCAAACTAAACTAGTTCCATTTGCCTGCATTTGGCCCATATTCCCCTAAACATTTTCTACTCATATATTTGCCCAAATGTCTTATAAATGTTGTAACTGTACCTGTGTTTACCACTTCTCTTGGGAGATTTCTCATATCTTCCACAGTGAAAATACAATGCAATGCTGTCACTTAGCTTCTCTGCTATTTCTCTATTTCCCATGAAGATTCTCCTCATTCGGACTGTGATGGACCAACACTTATCTTGGCCAAGTGTTTCTTTTTAATTTACCTTTGGAGCTTTCATGACCTATTTCTATGTATTTAGCTTGATTGCAGTCATGTTCTATTTTCCTCTTCTTCACTAGTTTCTTGGTCCTATACCTTTACTATAATCTAACGATGCTTCAGTCTCTCAGATTTATTATTACTTCTGGCAACTCTATGGGCCTTTTTTTTCATCCTTACAATTTTCAACTTCCATTGTTAGCAATGAATGACTGACCTTTTTTTGAGTTTCTGCACCTTAAAGGTAATTCATGTTCTTTGAAGATAATCTATTGCCTATATACAGTCATATCTTTTAACATATTTTCCCAAACCACCTCAGCCAATTTGTGCCTAATGTCTTCATTATTTCCCTTTTTCTAATTTAATACCTCTTTCTTCATAAATAACTACTTCACTTTCAAATATAATGTAAAATCCTAACATATCGTGGTCACTCATCCCTCGATGTTCTTTTATGACAGGATTACACCTAAACTGGAGGGACACCAGTCCCTTCGGTTTGCTAGTACTATTTGGAAAGTTTAACAAACTAGCGTGGCAGGGTGGGGGAAACCAGAGCAATGGGTTAGCATGTGGAGTGATTGAGAAGCTCAATATTAAATCAAGTCTAAGAAGAAGATGTCAGGGTCAGGTTAATGGGACTGGAAATCTGGAGTGTATTTATTTGAATGCAAGGAGTATAACAAGTAAGACAGGTGATCTTAGAACCTGGATTAGTACATGGATCTATGATATTGTATTCATTACAGAAACTTAGTTGAGAGAAGGGTAGGACTGGCAGCTCAACGTTCTGAAGTTTTGAAAGCTGCATTAAGAGATGACATCTTGGAGGGCTCATCCAGGAATAAGAAAGGTGCAGTTACTATGATGGGATTATATTATAGGCCTCCTGGTAACACAGGAAATAGAGGAAAAGATATGTAGGCAGGTCTTGGAAAGATAAAACAACAGACCTGTTGTAGTGGGTGATTTTAACTAAAATTGACTGGGACTCCCTCAGTGTCAGGCAGAATTGGTTAGGTGGATCCATGGAAGCTTAATGAAACAATATGCAGATACTCCAACTAAGGAAGGGTATTAAGGAGTGAGCCTGGCCAGGTGATCGAAGTTTCAGTGGAGGAGCATTTTGTGTTCATAATTACATAAGTTTTAAGCTAGTTATGGATAAGAATAAGACTGACCCTCAAGTGAAAGTGCTAAATTGGGAGAAGGCTAGTTACAACAGTATTAGCTGGAACTGGAGAAATTAAATTCAGAATGACTGTTTGAGGGTAAATCCACATTCTATCGTAAAGGTCAGTTGATCAGAGTTCAAGACCAGCATGCTCCTATGAGGATTAAAGATAGAGATGGCAGGATTCAGGAATCCTGGAATGACAAGAGATATTGAAAGTATAGCTAAAAAGAAAAGTAAAACATATGTAAGGTTTAGGAAAATGCAATCAGATCAGGCCCTTGAGGAATATAAAGGAAGCAGGAAATAATTTAAAATAGGAATTAGGAGGACTAATGGGTATCATGAAATGTCTTAATCAAGCAGGATTAAGGAGGATCCCAAGGAATTTTATATGTACGTTAGAAATAAGTGTATAGCTAAGGTAGGGGAAGATTCACTCAAGGACATAGGAGGAAATTTATGTGTGGAGTCTGAGAAAAAAATGAGACCCTTAATGAGTATTTCACATTGATATTCATTAAGGAGAAGACCGTGGATGATTGTAAGAATGGGGTGAGGTATGTTGATATTCTAGGGCATCTCGATATTAACAAAGAGGCGGTGTCTTGAAAGAGGAGCAGAATTAGGCTAATTGGCCCATCACATCCACTCCACCATTCAATCATGGCTGATGTTTCTCAACTTCATTCAGCTGCCTTCTCCCTGCAACCCTTGATCATCTAGCCAATGAAGAATCGATCTATCTCTGTCTTAAAAACACTCAATGAATTGGCCTCCACAACCCTCTGCAGCAATGAGTTCCAAAGATGATCCACCCTCTGGCTGAAGAAGTTCTTCCATCTCAGTTCTGAAGCATTGT
This sequence comes from Chiloscyllium plagiosum, assembly GCF_037043375.1. Lineage (NCBI taxonomy): Eukaryota > Metazoa > Chordata > Chondrichthyes > Orectolobiformes > Hemiscylliidae > Chiloscyllium > Chiloscyllium plagiosum. Next base: position 126,825,647 of record NW_028270140.1, on the reverse strand, counting down.
CCCTTCACTCTGAAGCTGTGCCCTCAGGTCCTATTCTATCGTATTATTGGAAACATCTTGCTCGAGCCTTAACAGAGATCTTTGTATCCTATTTAGCCACAAGAGAGGTCCCAGAAGACTGGAAAATAATTTCCAGTGTTATTCTTTTGGTTTTAGGGCAATAAGGATATCCAGGAAATTGGAGGCTGGTGAGCCTTACATCAGTGGTAGGGAAATTATTGAAGAAGATTCTTAGGGACAGAATTTACTGGCATTTGGAATAGAATGGACTTACTGGGGATAGTCAGCATGAGTTTGTGTAGAGGAAGCCTTGTCTCACAAATTTGATTGAATTTTGAAGAAGTGACAAAGTTGATTGATGAGCATAGGACGGTGATGTTGTCTCCTTATACTTCAGTAATGCATTTGACAAGGTCCACATCATCAGCTAGCCCAGAAGATTAAGTCATATGGAATCCACAGTGAGTTAGTAAGTTGGATACAAAATTGGTGTCCCACAAGGATCAGTGCTGGGACCTCTGTTCTTTGTAATATATATAAATGATTTGGATGAAACTGTAGGTTGTCTGATTAGTAAGTTTGCAGATAATAGAAAAATTAGAGGAGTTATGAATCATGAGGAGGGTTGTCAAAGGATATAGCAGGATATTGTTCAGTTCGAAGGTTGCGCAAAGGAATGGCAGATGGAGGTTAAACCAGACAAATGAGATGATGCCTTTTGGGAGGTCAAGTGCAAAAGGAAAATATATAGTAAATGTCAGGTCCCTTTGGAGCATTGATATACAGAGGGATTTTGGAATGCATCTCCATAGTTCCCTGATTGTGGCAAGTGAATAGGGTGGTAACTGAGGTGTACGGCATGCTTGCCTTAATCGGTTGGGCACTGAATATAAAAGTTGGCAAGTCATGTTGCAGATGCATAAAACTTTAGTTAGGTCACATTTGCAATATATTGTGTGAAGCTTTGGTTTTCACACTATAAGAAGGACGTGGAGGTTTAGAGCAATAAAGGATTACAAGAATGTTGCCTGGATGGGAGTGTATTAGCTTTAAGGAGAATTTGGATAAATTTGGATTGTTTTCGCAAAAGTAACAAGAGGTGGCCAGAGGGGTGACCTGATAGAAGTATATGAAACTATGAGAAGCATAGATAGGTGGATAGTCAAAGTCTTTTTCCCAGGATTTAAGTGTCAAATACTGGGGAGCATAGGTTTAAGGTGAGAGGGGAAATATTTAAAGGAGATGTGTGAGGAAACTTTTTTGCACAGAGGTGCTTGGAATGAGCTGTCAGGGGAGAAGCAGGTACATTAATAATGTTTGAGGGGTTTTTGGACAGACACCTGCACACGTGGGGAATAGAGGGATATGGACCGTGTGCAGGCAGATGGAATTAGTTTAGAATGGCATCGTGGTTGGCTCAGACATAGTGGGCTGAAGGGCCTGTTCCTGTGCTGCACTGCTCGATATTGTAACAAGGTTGTTAATTAGCCATTTTTCATTACTTCTTACTAGGTGTAAAATGATATCTTGCTTCATTAATGTACTGTTTTAGAAAACCATCCCTAACACACTCCAGAAATTTGTCCTCTGCAATGTTAGTGCTCAATTAATGTACCTAGCATACATGCAAATTGAAGTCACCCATCATAACTGTATTGTCCATGCTACATGCTTCTCTCATCTCCTGATTTATATCATGCCTCACTCTGCCACTACTATTTGGTAGCTTATAAATAGCTCCAACCAATGTGTGCAGTCTCTTACTGTTTCATAGTTCCATCTAAACAGATTCCACACTTCAGATCTGAGACCCCCCCTTAGGAATGTACTGATTCTTACTGTCAGCACAACTCCGCATCCTTTTCCTTCTTGTGTGTCCTTCCTAAATGTTGAAGATCTACAAATATTCAGTTCCCAGTCCTGGTCATGATGCAACAACCATGTTTCTGTAATGGCAATTACATCATAACCACTTACATCTATCTGTGCCTTTACATCATCTATCTTCTTGCGAGTGTTATGTGCATTCAGGTTAACCTTGTCTTTTTGATATCAAAGCCCTAATAATTACTTTTATTTAACTTTGAAATGCTAGTTTTGGATCCACCCCTCAAACTGAATATAAAATTCAATCATATTTTGATTGCTGCTACTTGAGAGGTGCCTTCAGTATGAAGTCATTAATTAATTCGATCCCAGGATGACACCAACCCCTCTGGTTGGTTCCAAAATGTATTGTTCTAAGAAAGTAGCCAGAAAACATTCTATGAATTTTTCATTCAGACTATTTTCACCGATCTGATGTATCCACTCTGTATGTAGATTAAAATCCTCTTTGATTATTGATTCTCTAACAAGCCCTTATTACCTTTTTCCTTTATCCTCCATCCTACCATTGGATTTCTTTAGGGAGCCTATAGACACTTCCACAAGTGAATGCTTGCCTTTATCATTTCTCACCTCTATGCGAACTGCTTCTACATTCTGGTTCCTGAATTTAGGTCATCCCTTTCTCATATCTTGCACCTTTCACTAGTTTCCTGTCCTTCCTAAATGTCACGTAACCTTCAATACTCCAATCTCAATCTATGTCAACCTGCAGCCATGTATCTTTGATAATTATCTATTTGTAATTATTTGTTTGTATATCAGCTCATCTGATCTGCTTTCAATGCTATGAGCTTGCAGATGCAGAGCCATTTTTTTTCCTCTTGTTATCTTTGTAACCTTGAGCATTATGTGATTTACTCATAGATTTGTTTTCCAACCTGGGGTTTATTTAACATTTTCCACATTAATATCTTTCTTGCCTTGTCTCTATTCGTTAGTTTATCACATGCTGCCAACTTTGATCCCTTGCAACCAGTATTTAATTTAAAACCTTTAACCTTCTCTCGTCATGCATCTCACAAGTCCACCAGTGCTAACATGGTTCAGCTGCAGACTATCTCAATAGTACAATCCCCACTTTCCCAGTACTGGTGCCATACTGCATGAGTCAGAACCCACTTGTACTACACTGATATTCCTGTATTTACATCCTGAGTTAGCTCAGTACAGAGAAGCTAGTTTAAGCTAGTTTCCTTCATTAACTAACTTCAACTGCTCTCCAATGGAGATCTTAGAGTCGTGGAGATGTACAGCATGGAAACAGACCCTTCGTTCCAACCCATCCATGCCGACCAGATATCCCAACCCAATCTAGTCCTACCCCTGCCAACACCCGGCCCATATCCCTCCAAACCCTTCTTATTCATATTCCTATCCAAATGTCTCTTAAATGTTGCAATTATACCAGCCTCCACCACTACCTCTGGCAGCTCATTCCATACAAATACCACCCTCTTTGTGAAAAAGTTGCCCCGTAGGTCTCTTTTATATCTTTCCCCTCTCACCCTAAACTATGCCCTCTAGTTCTGGACTCCCCAGCCCCAGGGAAAAGACTTTGCCTATTTACCCCATCCATGCCCCTCATAATTTTGTAAACCTCTATAAGGTCACCCCTCAGCCTCCGACGCTCCAGGGAAAACAGCCCCAGTCTATTAAGCCTCTCCCTCAAATCCTCCAAACCTGGCAACATCCTTGTAAATCTTTTCTGAATCCTTTCTAGTTTCACAACATCTTTCCGATAGGAAGGAGACCAGAACTGCATGCAATATTCCAACAGTGGCCTAACCATTGTCATGTACAGCCGCAACATGACCCCCCAACTCCTGTACTCAATACTCTGACCAATAAAGGAAAGCATACCAAAGGCCTTCTTCACTATCCTATCTACCTGCGACTCAAGGAGCTATGAACCTGCACTTCAAGGTCTCTTTGTTCAGCAACACTCCCTAGGACTTTACCATTAAGTGTACAAGTCCTACTAAGATTTGCTTTCACAAAATGCAGCACCTCACATTTATCTGAATTAAACTCCATCTGCCACTTCTCAGTCCATTGGCCCATCTGGTCCAGATCCTGTTGTAATCTGAGGTAACCCTCTTCGCTGTCCACTATACCTCCAATTTTGGTGTCATCTGAAAACTTACTAATTGTACCTCTTATGCTCACATCCAAATCATTTATGTAAATGACAAAAAGTAGGGGACCCAGCACTGATCTGTGTGGCATTCCACTGGTCACAGTCTGAAAAACAACTCTCCACCACCACCCTCTGTCTTCTACCTTTGAGCCAGTTCTGTATCCAAATGGCTAGTTCTCCCTGTATTCCATGAAATCTAACCTTGCTAATCAGTCTCCCATGGGGAACCTTGTCGAACGCCTTACTGAAGTCCATATTGATCACATCTACTGCTCTGCCCTCATCAATCCTCTTTGTTACTTCTTCAAAAAACTCAATCAAGTTTGTGAGGCATGATTTCCCACGCATAAAACCATGTTGACTATCCCTAATCAGTCCTTGCGTTTCCAAAAACATGTACATCCTGTCCCTCAGGAATCCCTCCACCTATGTCAGGCTCACTGGATTATAGTTCCCTGGCTTGTCCTTACCACCCTACTAAAACTGTGGCACCACGTTAGCCAACCTCCAGTCTTCCAGCATCTCACCTGTGACTATCGATGATCCAAAATCTCAGTAAGAGGCCCAGCAATCACTTCCCTAGCTTCCCACAGAGTTCTAGTGTACACCTGATCAGGTCCTGGGGATTTATCCACCCTTATGCATTTCAAGACATCCAGCACTTCCTCCTCTGTAATCTGGACATTTTGCAAGATGTCACCATCTATTTCCCTACATTTTATGTATTCCTGCTTAAGCCTGGATGAAATCTAGAATGTAAGTTTCATTTAAATGTTAAATGTGATAGACAAATGAAATTATATTTTTAGGAAGACATTAATATTCCCCTTATTCACTCAATGCTCTGTCCAAGGTTGGACTCAGTGCTATGTTCCACAGAGATGCCTGTATCTTGAACTGGACTGAAGTGTTCAGTAGAGAAAATCAGGCAGAACTCTTCTCCAGAACAGTAGCCCTTTAATTAAGTGCATAGTGAGTGGATTTTATGCATAATATTTCATTCTTTAATCTTATCTTAATACATTTGGAATTCTTAAAAAAACAAAACCTGATTTGAAGCCTGATTTGATAGCTGAATTATAGAAGAAATAGAGAGATGACTGTACATAGGCTAAATAAGAGTCTGAGGAAGATGTTACTGAAGTGGATGGGTTGAAAAGTGTGGTGCTGGAAAAGCACAGCAGATCAGGCAGGATCCGAGAAGAGAGTCGATATTTTCGGCATAAATCCTTCATCAGAAGTGGATCAGGAAGACTGTTCAAAACACACAACGTTGGATTGGGGAGCTGGTTTATCTGTACTTCAGGGTAGAGGCAATACCATCCCTATTCACATTTCCTTTCTCTTCTTCCAGCTGGTGAACCCATTGTATTTCATCAGCATCTTCGATTTGAACTACACCATCCTGCTAATTTCCAACTTGGCCTCTAGACTCTCTGTTTGCTGTCTCTCTTATTTCCTCATCTTTTCATTAAATATCCCCTTGACCTTGCTATTGGTCCTTTTATCTCTTTAAGATTTTTCATGTTTCTTTGATTGAAATACTCTGACTCATCAACAAATCATCAAGTTGCAAGCACTGAACATATTTCTCGAAGTTTCAAAGCATAACCTCCTAATTACATATATACTCTAGTTTAATAATAAATAGAGATATTGATAGAAATTGTGCATTACAGATATTTTTTAACACATAAAACGCTTATCTTCTAGGTTTCTCATTGCTGAATCCTTGAGATTAATCTTTAATCCGAAAGACTCCAGGCCAGTCCTGGAGACTCGACAACTCTAATGGAAAAGAAAGGCAGATGTTCGAAATCAGAAACAGCTGGATTGTGTGAGGACGTTGTTAAAGGATCTAAACCAGATGGTGAAGTACGAAACAAGTCATAAATCTTTTCCTTGTTGGCAGGTTTATTCACAGGATGTCGCATTATAGATTTCTTCCTCCCAACCACTAACCCATTGACCCAGATGACTCTCTACACTCTTCTAAACCAGTAGAACAAATTAACTAATTCTTCAAAGAACTGGCCCTTAAAGGGCCACATGTACCAAAAATTAAATCATTTCAAGAACTATTCAAAATATTGTTGCAATGTCATTTGTAACTGATGATGAACTTCAGGCCCTGAGATACCTATGGACCTGTATAGCGTCTCTTTATAGCGTACTTTCACAAAGACATTCCTTCTCTTTGGGCTATAGTGCAGAAGTGGTTGGAGAATTCACAGGCTGAATAGCAATCCATTGAACCACATCATGACCACTCCTTCCAAGCCTAACATGTCTTTAAGCGGGACTTGAATCCAGAATTTCTTGCCCAGCAGAAGGGATGTGACCACTAGGCTAAAAGACCTCCTTCTGGTTCACATTAGAAATATTTTTAAATCAACTTGTTCAGGCACATTGAAGGGCATTTTCCCGAATGCCGTGGACATTGATGAGAATGTTGGGAACTTTACACGAGATTACCAGTTTCCCAACGCCAAGAGTGAAAGACACATTTTCCAACCAAGTGTTGAATGGCAAGATGAGATTCTTGCTAATGAACAACAAAAGGCAATTGCAGTAACATCTTGTTATTACTGAATTTTGCTCATTAATTTACAGTTTCCCATTCTGCTACAGTCCAATAGAAACTGGATGGCAGCACTTTTATATTTGTTATTTGGATATGGTGGCTCAGTAGTTAGCACTGTTGCCTCACAGTGCCAGGGACCCGGGTTCGATTTCCACCTTGGCCGACTGTCTGTGTGGAGTTTGCACATTCTCCCCGTGTCTGCGTGGGTTTCCTCCGGGTGCTCCGGTTTCCTCCCACAATCCAAAGATGTGCAGGTTAGGTAAATTAGCCATGCTAAATTGCCCATAGTGTTCAGGGATGTGTTGGTTAGGTGTATTCATCTGGGTTAAATGTAGGGGAATGGGTCTGGATGGGTTACTCTTCGGAGGGTCAGTGTGGACTTGTTGGGCCAAACAGCCTGTTTCCACACTATATGGGCATCAGTGGTTATCCCAGCATTTATTATCCAACCCTAATTGTCCAGAGGATAGTTATGTGTACAGCATAGTGGACCTGGAATCACATGTACAACAGGCTGGTTAAGGATGAAGGATTTCCTTCAATAAGTGAACCATATGGGTTTTTTTACAACAATCGACAGTGATTACATTGTTGCCTTTAGGCTATCTTTTAATTCTAGATCATATTGAATTCAAATTCTACTATCTGCTGGGTGGGATTTGAATCCATATCCCCAGAGCACTAACCTGGGTTTCTGGATTACTATTCCAGTGACATTATCACAACGCTACTGCCTTCCCACAAAGTCCTGACTGGAAATTCTGCGCAGGTGCCTGATGACTTCAACTCACTGCTTGCTCCTCCAGATTTTTTCTTAGACACCAGGCCCCAACATGAGTAGCAACTGCATGCATATCATCCCACCCAGCCCCACCCCAACCATTTGTGGGGACAAACCTGTAATGCAGGCACGACCTGAATAAAGGTCTTCTAGCCGAGTGTTATGGGCACTACCACTTTTCTGCAAGACTTCCATTTAGTTTTGTTGATTATTTTCTAACACTCCCTAACCCCCCCCCCCCCCCCCCCCCCCACCCCCCCCACCAAGCCCAGGTGGGCATATTACAACATAATTCTAAGCCTGGTGGGATCTAAAGCATGGCCTTCTTGCTCTGAGGAAGGGCACTACCATCACATCCCAAGACATCCTTCTGGTTTTCTTTATATTCACTTAAGCTTATTTATCTGTTATTTATTACTGCATTAGAAAGAATTTTGATCTACAAAGGAATCAGGATCATAGGGTCCAGACAGTAAAATGGAGCTGAGACCACATTCAGATCAGTCCACGATTATAGCAGATCTGTGGCCTAATTTCACATTCCAACTTTGGCTCCAATCTCTTATCTATCTCAGATTTACTTTTAACAACCATATTAGCATTGGTAGTTGTTTGGTATAGGAGAGTTCTAAACCTCCACTGCCCTTTGAATGTACAAAGTGTTTTCTAACATATCTTCTGCATGGTATGATCCTAATTCTTAGACTATGCCCCCAGTTCTAGAATCCTCAACCAGTAGAAATAGTTTATCTTTATCTAATCTGTTTTCCTCTGTTAATATTCTGAAGACCTCGATTAGATCATCCCTTCGGAATTCAAGAGAATAAAGGCCTAATTTGCCCAATCTTCCTCATAACTTAACCCCTGATGCCCAGGTATCATCCTTATAAACCTGCAGTGAACTTCCTCCAGGACCAAAACATCCTTCCTATGGTGTAGGGCTCAGATTTGCTCACAGTACTCTAAGTAGAGTCTAATGAGTGTTTGGTATAATTGCAACATAATGTCTGCATTCCTAGACTCCAGCCCTTTAGATATGAAGGCCAGCATCCCACTACCCATCTTGACTATCTCCTGTGCTTGCTCATGGCATTTTAAACAGCTATATACCTGAACACCTAAATCTCGTTGGACATCCACTGTGCTTAACTTGGTGTCTTGTAAAAAAAATCCTGATCTACCCTTCCTTGGTCCAAAATGGATAACCCCACACTTGCTTATATTAATATCCATCTGCCACAGCTTTGTCCATTAATCTATCAATATCCTATTGTAATTTGATGCTGTCATCAACACCAGCTACAACCAGCTACAATTTAGTGCGGTCATCTTTATTTGAATAATGACTTTTTATGCCATTATCCAAGTTGTTAATGAATATTATGAATAATTCAGTTCCCAACACACATCCCTGTGGAACACCACTAGTCACATCCTGCCAATAGTTACCCATTACTCCAACTCTCTATTTCCAATTACTCACCAATTTCCTTTCCATGTCAGTGACTTGCCCTCAATTCCATGAGCTTCCACCTTAGCTAACAATGTCTTCTGTGGGACTTTATCAAAGACCTTCTGGGAGTTCACTGAAATAACATCCATCAACTTATCTCTGTCCACTTTCTTTGTCACTTCTTCAAAACACTCCATGAAATTTGTCAGATATGGCCTACCCTTCATGAATCCATGTTGACTATTCATGATCGGTTACACTATCCTTGATTATCGACTCCAACAATTTCCCGACCACAGGTGTTAGGTTGGTTTCCTTCTTTCAATCTTCTTAAAGAGTGACATGAGTAAATTTCCAATCCAAAGGTATGACTCCAGAATCCAGAGAACTCTGAATGATAATGCTGAGGGTATTAGCAATGTGCTCTCCTATCCTCTTTAATACCCATGGACGGAACCATCAGGTCCCGTGGATTTGTCATTCTTCAGTTCCATCAATTCCTGCATTATTTACTTAAGCTAATTTTATTTAGACACCATCCCTGATCATCTATCAGCAAGCTATCCTCCTTTTCTGCTGTGATTACTGAAGCAAAACAATTGTTCATCATAGCCATTGAAAATGTCTTCACTTTCACCCTTCGGTGGGCCAAAGCCCACTGTTTGCCAGTTGACCCCACAATCCTATTATTAAAAACATCAGCTACCACTATTCCATTAACACTAATGGATCTCCAAGCCACAATGCTGTATTATTTAGGCATCTACTGCTCCAGTTGAAAAGAACTAAGCCAAGATCAATTTTCGCATTTTTGAATGTTAACACAGTGTCTTTGTGGATGAGACCAAAAAGTAGAATATCTTGTTCTTCAAAAGCCATGTCAAAATAATTGACAGTCATGGACTGCCTGAAATATAACTTGAGTGTTGTATTTAAAACAATATAACTCCAGATGGTGTAATGTAACTCCAGCCTATGGCATTAGACTGGATTCTGTTGAGATGGTGCTGAATATGTGCAGGATTCTTGTAATGTTAATGACAATGTTTATATGTGCCTTATGGACTTTTGCTTTGGGCTATATAAATACTAGAACTGTGAATCTACCAAATTTTAAATGAACAAGAATATTAACTTCACTATAAAGATGACTCATTTCAAACATTGCAAACATGATGTGGTGCTTTTTGTGTTTGCTCTTTATTAGATTTTTGTCGGAAAAAAAATAATATCTGTAAGTTCTTCCAATCAAAAACTGAGCAAGAGATTATTTTGGTTTATTTGAATTATTCTTAGAATGCCCAGATTTTTAGCAAACTCGCAACAGTCCCCAGTCACTCAAAGCTAGTTGTAGCAGCATGGTTTCTTAACTATTACCAGGTTTCGCAGGGTCCATTTTCATTGATACAACAGTAGGGCTCCTGGGATAATACTCTCAGTACAGGGTCATCGAGTCATAGAGATGTACAGCACAGAAACAGATCCTTTGGCCCGACTCGTCCATGCCGACAAGATATCCTAAATTAATCTAGTCCCATTTGCCAGCGCATGCCCCATATCCATCTAAACCCTTCCTATTCATATACCCATTTAGATGCCTTTTAAATGTTGCAATTTTACCAGCCTCACCACTTCTTCTGGCAGCTCATTCCATACACATATCACTCCCTGCGTGAAGAATGTGCCCCTTAGGTCTCTTTTATATCTTTCCCTTCTCACCCTAAACCTATGCCTTCCAGTTCTGAACTCCCACACCCCATGGCAAAGACTTTGTCTATTTATCCTATTCCATGCCCCTCATAATATTATAAACCTCGATAAGGTCACCCCTCAGCTTCTGATGCTCCAGGGAAAACAGCCCCAGCCTCTTCAGCCTCTCCCTATAGCTCAAATTCTCCAACTCTGGCAACATCCTTGTAAATGTTTTCTGAACCCTTTCAAGTTTCACACCATCCTTCCGATAGGAAGGAGACCGGAATTGCATGCAATATTCCAACAGTGGCATAACCAATGTCCTGTACAGCTGCAACATGACCTCCCAAATCCTGTACTCAATACTCTGACCAATAAAGGAAAGTATACCTTCTTCACTATCCTATCCACCTGCGATTCTACTTTCAAGGAGCTTTGAACCTGCACTCCAAGGTCTCTTTGTTCAGCAACACTCCCTAGGACCTTACCATTAAGCATACAAATCCTGCTAAGATTTGCTTTCCCAAAATGCAGCACCTCCCATTTATCTAAATTAAACTCCATCTGTCACTCCCCAGTCCATTAGCCCATCTGGTCCAGATCCTGTTGTAATCTGAGGTAACCGACTTTGCTGTCCACTACATCTCCAATTTTGGTGTCATCAGCAAACTTACTGAGTATAACTGTTATGCTCACAATTAAGTCATTTATATAAATGATAAAAAGTAGTGGACCCATCACCGATCCGTGTGAGACACCACTCGTCACAAGCCTCCAGTCTGAAAAACAACCCTCCACCACCACCCTCTGTCTTCTACCTTTGAGCCAGTTCTGTATCCAAATGGCTAGTTCTCCCTGAATTCAATGGGATCTAACCCTGCTAGCCAGTCTCCCATGGGGAACACACACACACACTTTCTCACACTCACAACCCCCACCCCAGACAGACACACACACAGACCGACAAAGACCCACATGCACACATATATTTTGTGTGGTAAATTTTTTGTACTTGCAGAGTTACATTGCACTTTGCTCAAAAACTACATACATTCATGTAGAACTCTGAGCTCAAAAACTGCATGAATTTATGTAAGACTCTGTTATCTCACCTTTTAGATTGGAATCAATCTAAACATCAGGTCATAGACAGAGAACACAGGGGGCTAACACCTTCAACATATTGTCTAGCTATCACCATTGTAAACAGCTAACCCGAGAATGCAACTTTAAAAAAAAGGGTTTTGTGATTTACACATGAAAGAAGTGAAACTATCACTGTATTCTAACAGATGAAAGGCTTAACAGACAATCAATTCTTCAATGTATAATTTCAGTTACATCACACTATAAATTTTTGCTATAAATTCTGTGTTAGGATTGAGCCCTCCACTATCACCTGATGAAGGAGCATCGCTCCGAAAGCTAGTGTGCTTCCAATTAAACCTGTTGGACTATAACCTGGTGTTGTGTGACTTTTAACTTTGTACACCCCAGTCCAACACCGGCATCTCCAAATCATGGCTCTTATCTGGCAAGGTGTTGATGAGACCTCAGCCAGTGCGAGCAGCCTATAATGCCTGGTTTAGTCTCAGGATACGGGGTAGATCTTTTTGGACTGAGATGAGGAATCATTTCTTCACTTAAAGTGCATAAACCCAAGGAATTCACTACCGAAGAAGGCTGTGGAGGTTCAGGTCACTCAGTATATTCAAGAAAGAGAATGATAAATGTTTAGATACTAAAGGCATCGACAGGTGTGGGAGGAAGCAGGAATAATGCACTGTGATAGAGGATCAGCCGTGACCATGTTTAATGGTGGGGAAGGCTCAAAGAGCCAAATGACCATGATCTGCTCCCAGGTTCAATGTGACAAGATTGTTCAGTGGTGGGGGCAGGCATCCCACAAAAAAAAGAATAAATTAAAAAAAAAACTATTTATGTCAACAATGTTAAGTAAATACTTTTTGCTGATAATGTTGGAAACTGTGAAAACAACTTGGGGAGATGTAGAATGAGTAATTAATGAATTTGTAGAGGTTGGTCTTTGAGCTCACTAGTTTGTGACCTCAGAGATTTTGTGATAGTAATCTGTTAGCAGGGTGGAACAGGTACAATTCAGAGAATACTGCTCTGTAGCCTTATCATAAATGTATAGATTGTCAATAAACATTGTTTCATTATAACCTAGACATTTGGCCTGAGCTACTATGAGGAACTTATACTAAAACACCACCATGGCTGTTGTTTTACCATTATGTCATATCTGTACAACACCATAGTCACTCAGTGCCTCCTTTCGAAGGATATTGCAGGTTTCTCTCAAAATCAGGAAGGTAGGATCCCATTTCTTCAGGGATAGAGAGCTTGGTAAATGTCATATGAAAAGGGATTTTGATCCAACTATTTTATTGCTCTCCTTCAGTTGTTTTTCCTTTAAATGACAAAGCCACAAAAACCCTTTTAAAATCCATCTTCCATCTGTCAATATTTGCCAAGGGAACAGAGTTCACATAGAACTGTAACACAGTGACATTTATCAATGGTTATTGTATTTTGTTTTTCAGGATCAAGGCACCATTTTGTTTCCACCCAGAGAGAAAAGTCAAAGCAATCAGTGTTTGTGCAATTAGTGCTTATAGTTTTTATGATTCATTTCCTCATTTATACAGCATTAGCATTAATGGATCTCTTAAGTACACACTTTTCTCCTTTTCTTTGAGCAATAAAGTTGAGGTTATTAAGGCAGGTGAACTTCCCCTTTGAACAAAAAACAGCAGATGATCTATTTTTCTTTGGACCTAATGACATACCATAAAATTTGTAGCTAAGGTAACTTTGGAATGCGTAATTTGTGAAAATGCCATACTGCTGGCAGGTTGTTAGTTATCCAGAAAAACAAGCAGTCTCCCGTTTTTGATAAGAGGTATTTCTGATACCAATTCATGGCTCTGAAACTTGCTGAGGGATGAGGAGGGAGTGGGATGACTTCTCACTCTCAAGAAATCTGGAAATGTAGGGAATGCTGAGGTCCTGCAGGATCTAACATTTGTTCTCCATTTCCCACCTACCAGTTGGATTGAAGAAATTGCCAGGTGGGAAAACATGTGCTGGGCACAGGAGAGGAAGATAAAGAGATCATATTTGAAGGAAGAGGCCAGTTTTGGAAGGGGGTGGAGCAAAGAGGGATGGCGAGACCAGAACATCATATGGTGCTGTCTATGGAGTCAGCCAATCATAAAGAAGAAGGTACATTCCATCTGGGAGGGGAGAGGAGTGAGAAGATGTCTTTCGCCTCCTCTTGGACAAAGTTTTACTATGATCAGCCAATTCATAATGCTCTGTTAATCAATTGTACTTCTGAAGTGTACTAACTAATATATGTTGGAAAAGTGACAGCCAACTGACACACAGCAGACAATAATGAACAACAATGTGATAAAGACTAAGCAAACAGTTATCATCTTGTTAGATAGAGACACAATTAATGGCCAGGACACCAAAGATAATTCTTTGTGGAGATGAAATCAATCTTCACAGTAACAAACCTTCCATTGCCATCATTAAATCCTCCACAATCATTACTATGGGGATTACCCTTGATAAGAAAGTGAACTGGACTAGCCATATTAATGTTTGAGCTATAATGAAAGGTCAGAGGTTTGGGATTCTGTGGCGCACTCATTGTCTCCCCAAAGTCAGTCCATACCTAGATGGAACAAAGCAGGAGTCAAATGGAACAATCTCCATTTCCCTGCAACTCTAACAATACTCAGGAACCTGATGCGATCCCAGAAAAGCAATTTGCTTGATTGACACTCCATCCACCACCTTCAACATTCACTACCTTCATCATTGACACACTATAGAAGCAGTGTATGCCATCCATAATTTGCAATGCAGTATTTCACCATGGCTCCTTTGATAGCATCTCCCAAACTCACAATTTCTGCTCCCTTGAAAGACAAGGACAGCAGATATATGGGAACACCACCACCTGCAAGAACCCTTCCAAGTCACTCATCATCCTGACTTGATATTATATTGCTGTTCCTTCTGTATCATAGGGTTAAAACCCTGGAACCCCATTCTTAACACTGCTATGGGTATAACTACATCCCAAGGACCAGAGCAGTTAAAGAAGGCAATCCACCATCACTTTCTCCAGAGCAATTAGGGTGAAGAATGGGTAGGAAAAATGAATTTGTAGAGTGCATCACTGATTATTTCCTTGAACTGTACATTACCAAATCTACTCAGGAACTGTTTTTTTTAGATCTAGTAATGTATAATGAGGTAGGTTTAATAAGAGAGAAAACAGAAATTGCTGGAACACCGCAACAAATCTGGCAGCATCTGTGGAGAGAAAACTGAGTAAACTTTTTGGGTCCAGTGGCTCTTCTCCAAAACAATGTACAGTTTTAGTTCCTGCACTTGACTGATTGATTTGTTGGCATGTGTATTTGTTATATGTATTTGTTACAGATACAGTGAAAAGTGTTATATGATGTCACTGCTCTCCAGCACCATCTTAAAAACACAGAAATAAACCAGACATAAAGTATAAAGATGGAGAAATAAAGGAATAAAGTTAAAAGTTCAACAATATAGTCCTTCATAAGTGCTTCGCCATCCGAGCTCATCCACTCTGACGCCGAGACCAACATCAGCATGAAGCAGTTGGTGAGCCTTGAGTCCCCTTGTCGAACCACCACCATGTCACCACTCTTTGGTGCCATCTTGTCTGTACATCGCTCATCTCTGCAATTTAGCCTTCATTGAGGGTGCCAGTCCCTCACGGGGCACTGGGCCCAAAACTTACGGTTGTATTTGCATTGGAGACCGCACAAACAAGATTCACTAGGCTGATTCCTGGTTTAAATAGATTAACTTACCATAAAAGGTGAAACAAGTTAGGCCTTATTCACCAGAGTTCAGAAGATTGTGGGTCATCTTATTGAAACGGACAAGCTTCCAAGTGGGCTTGATAGAGTGGATGTTGAGAAGATGTTTCCATAGTTAGGAGAGTCTTGAACAATGTGACATAGTGACAAAATACGGGAACACTCATTCAAAACTAAGATGCAAAGGAATTTCTTTTCTCAGATGATATTGAAGGTCTGGAATTCCCTACGTCAGAGAGTTGTGGAGATGAGATGACTGAAAATACTTAAAGAGGCAGGAGATTGATCTTTTTGAATTTGGGGGATGAATTCACACAAAAGTGGAGTAAGGCCTGAGACAGAGCAGCCATGAGCTTTTGAGTGGTGGGGCAGGCTTGAGGGCCAAATGATTGCCTTCTTATGTTGTTTTATTGGAGAAAAGCCAGAGATCAGGAGCTAAAGAGAGGGGAAGAGGCGGTTGTGGGGAGAGGAAAGTGTTGGAGAGAGAAGGAGGAGTGTGCAAACACAACAGGGAGGAGAGAGCATTTAGGCTAGAGTGATTGCTAAAGTGTTCCTTCAGGGATTATCCCTGGTTCCAAAGTATTGGAATAAAACTAAATTTGTTCAACTCTTGGCTCCCTTTTACTGTGAGAAAGTGAGGACGGCAGATGCTGGAGATCAGAGCTGAAAAATGTGTTGCTGGAAAAGCGCAGTGGGTCAAGCAGCATCCATGGAGCAGGAGAATCGACGTTTCAGGCATAAGCCCGTCTTCAGGAATGAGGAAAGTGTGCCAAGCAGGCTAAGATAAAAGGTAGGGAGAAGGGACTTGGAGGAGGGGCGTTGGGAATGCGATAGGTGAAAGGAGGTTAAGGTGAGGATGATAGGCCGGAGAGGGGGTGGGGGCAGAGAGGTTGGGAAGAAGATTGCAGGTCAAGAAGGCGGTGCTGAGTCCGAGGGTTGGGACTGAGATAATGTGGGTGGAGGGGAAATGAGGAAGCTGGTTGGTGCGGGTGTCCCAGAGGTGTTCTCTGAAATGTTCCGCAAGTAGGCGGCCTGTCTCCCCAATGTAGAGGAGGCCACATCGGGTGCAGCGGATGCAGTAAATGATGTGAGTGGAGGTGCAGGTGAATTTGTGACAGATATGGAAGGATCCCTTGGGGCCTTGGAGGGAAATGAGGGGGGAGGTTTGGGCGCAAGTTTTGAATTTCTTGCGGTTGCAAGGGAAGGTGCTGGGAGTGGAGGTTGGGTTGATGGGGGGTGTGGACCTGACGAGGGAGTCGCGGAGGGAGTGGTCTTCCTGGAACGCTGATAGGGGAGGGGAGGGAAATATATCCCTGGTGGTGGGGTCTGTTTGGAGGTGGCGGAAATGATGAAGGATGATATGATGTATCTGGAGGTTGGTGGGGTGGTAGGTAAGAACCAGTAGGATTCTGTCCTGGTGGCGATTGGAGGGGCGGGCATCAACTCAAGGGCGGAGGAGCGGGAAGTGGAGGAGATGCGGTGGAGAGCATCGTCAACCATGTCTGAGGGGAAATTGCGGTTTGAAGAAGGAGGCCATCTGGGTTGTTCGGTATTGGAATTGGTCCTCCAGGGAGCAGATGTGGCGGAGGCGAAGGAATTGGGAATATGGAATGGTGTTTTTACAGGGGGCAGGGTGGGAGGAAGTGTAATCTAGGTAGCTGTGGGAGTTGGTCGGTTTATAGTGATTGTCCATGTTGAGTCGGTCGCCCGAGATAGAAATGGATAGGTCTAGGAAGGGGAGGGAGGAGTCTGAGATGGTCCAGTTAAATTTAAGATCGGGGTGGAAGGTGTTAGTAAACTGGATGAATTGTTCAACTTCCTCGTGGGAACACGAGGTAGCGCCAATACAGTCAACGATGTAGCGGAGGAAAAGATGAGGGGTGGTGCCAGTGTAGCTGCGGAAGATGGACTGTTCCACATATCCGACGAAGAGGCAGGCATAGCTGGGGCCCATGCGGGTGCCCATGGCTACTCCTTTGGTTTGGAGGAAGTGGAGGATTGGAAAGAGAAGTTGTTCAGAGTGAGGACCAGTTCAGCCAGTCGAAGGAGGGTGTCAGTGGAAGGGTACTGGTTGGTTCGGCGGGAAAGGAAGAAGCGGAGGGCATTGAGGCCTTCGTGATGGGGGATGGAGGTGTACAGGGACTGGATGTCCATGGTGAAGATAAGGCGTTGGGGGCTGGGGAAGCAAAAACCATGGAGGAGGTGGAGGGCGTGGGTGGTGTCCCGAATGTAGGTGGGGAGTTCTTGGACTAAGGGGGACTGCACTGTGTCGAGGTATGCAGAGGTGAGTTTGGTGGGGCAGGAGCAGGCTGAGACAATGGGTTGGCCAGGGCAGTCGGGTTTGTGGATTTTGGGCAGGAGGTAGAAATGGGCAGTGCGGGGTTGTGGGACTATGAAGTTGGAGGCGGTGGATGGGAGATTCCCTGAGGTGATGAGGTTATGGATGGTCTGGGAGATGATAGGTTGGTGGTGGGAGGTGGGGTCATGGTCAAGGGGGCAGTAGGAGGAGGTGTCCGCGAGCTGGAATTTAACCTCAGCAATGTAAAGATTGGTGCGCCAAACTACCACCGCACCTCCCTTGTCTGCCGGTTTGATAGTGAGGTTGGGGTTGGAGCGGAGGGAGTGGAGGGCTGCACGTTGCGAGGGTGAGAGGTTGGAGTGGGTGAGAGGGGTGGAGAGGTTGAGGCGGTCAATGTCATGGCGGCAGTTGGCTATGAAGAGATCGAGGGCGGGTAAGAGGCCAGCACGGGGTGTCCAGGTGGATGGGGTGTGTTGGAGGTGGGAGAAGGGGTCGTCAGAGGGTGGGCGAGAGTCCTGGTTGAAGAAGTAGATGCGGAGGCGAAGGCGGCGGAAGAATTGTTCGATGTCTTGCCGTGTGTTGAACTCATCAATCCGGGAGCGTAGGTGGATGAAGGTGAGGCCTCTGCTGAGGACTGATCTTTCATCCTCAGAGAGGGGGAGGTCTGGAGGGATGGTGAAAACATGGCAGGGCTGGGAGCTAGGAGCTGGTGTGGGGCTGGAGCTGGTGTGGGGGCGGGGTTAGGCGTGGGGGCGGAGTTAGACGTGTAGGTGGAGTTGGGCGTGGGGCGGAGATCGATGTGGGGCAGATATCGGCGCGGAGGCGGAGAATGGCGTGGGGCAGAGATCGGCGTGGAGGTGGAGACGCATGCGGCGTGGTCGTTGTGCAGGTGAGTGACATCACTGGAGGTGGAAGTGGCTGCGGCGACGGTAGAAACGGTGTTGTTCCCGGTGGTAGAAACGGTGTTGTTCCCGGTGGCCGCGAATCTGTCGGCGATGGTCTTCCTGGCGATCGTGGAGGCGGTTGTCTGGGCGGCGATCGCAGAGGCTGCATGGTCGGTGGGTGCGGAAGTGACATCATGGTTCACGGCGTCGGTTGCTGCAGTGGCCGCGTGGTTACTGGCGCCCAAGCGGTTCCGGAGGCCGCTGTAAGATACTGGAACGGTTGAGGAATCCGGAGTGTGGGGGTGAGTACATGAAAGCTTTTGGTACTTACTGTCTTTAATTTCCGATATGGCTAGGAAGAACTGTTTGTTTAGTGTATGGATTCTTCTGTGGATGAAGAACAGTAGAGGTTCTTTGCAGGTCTGTGACAGTGTTGTCCTGAGCTGGGGTAAGGCTGACTGCAGGGAATGTAGGTAGCGTTGCATGGCTGCTAGCGTGGAGCGGAGGATCCGGAGGGAGGTGTGTTGCTGGAGGCTTCGGATCTGTTGTAGGTACTGGTTGTCCTGGTCGGGTCCAAATTTTGTTGGTTTGAATGTAGTGCGGAGTCCATGTGGGGTCAGTCTGTTCCATAGACAGGTGCTGAGGAAGGAGATGTGGCTGTGGTAGCGAGTCTGTTTGAGAACGTGGCTGAAGAGCTTCTGGGCAGAGGAGATGACCTGGGCGGTGCAGTGAGAGAGGGACTCACTGAAATCCTTGTAGAGGGAGGAAGAGAGCTTCTTCAAGGAAGTCATCCTTGCAAGAGGGTTCGCAGTAGGTTAAAATCAACTAGGAGAAAGTGAGGACTGCAGATGCTAGAGATCAAAGGTCAGGCAGCATCCAAGGAGCAGGAGAATCGACGTTTCGGGCATAAGCCCTTCTTCAGGAATGAGGAGGGTATGCCAAGCAGGCTAAGATAAAAGGTAGGGAGGAGGGACTTGGGGGAGGGGCGTTGGGAATGCGATAGGTGGAAGAAGGTTAAGGTGAGGGTGATGGGCTGGAGAGGGGTGTGGGGGCGGAGAGGTCGGGAAGAAGATTGCAGGTCAAGAAGGCGGTGCTGAGTCCGAGGGTTGGGACACCCGCACCAACCAACCCAACCACCCCGTGGCTGAACACTTTAACTTCCCCTCCCACTCTGCCAAGGACATGCAGGTCCTTGGCCTCCTCCATCGCCAGACCATGGCAACACGACACCTGGAGGAAGTGCGCCTCATCTTCCGCCTAGGAACCCTCCAACCACAAGGGATGAATGCAGATTTGTCCAGCTTCCTCATTTCCCCTCCACCCACCTTATCTCAGTCCCAACCCTCGGACTCAGCACCGCCTTCTTGACCTGCAATCTTCTTCCCGACTTCTCCGTTCCCACCCCCCTCTCCGGCCTATCACTCTCACCTTAACCTCCTTCCACCTATCGCATTCCCAACGCCCCTCCCCCAAGTCCCTCCTCCCTACCTTTTATCTTAGCCTGCTTGGCACACCCTCCTCATTCCTAAAGAAGGGCTTATGCCTGAAACGTCGATTCTCCTGCTACTTGGATGCTGCCTGAACTGCTGCGCTTTTCCAGCAACACATTTTTCAATTCCAGTGGAAGTGCACACCTTGGCAACCCAACTGTGATTGGGGAACATCACTTGAGTAAAAGTAATTGCGTAGCCTGACTCAGGACATATCCTGAACAGAGGGACTCTAGGTCAGCCCACAGCAAAACCCCAAAACAAAGCTCAGCCAAACGGTTAAAATTTTCTTCAGGAATTGCACCAGCAGCTTGCCGGTATGCAGACTTGAGACAGCAAAAATACCCTACTAGACCTAAGTTGAGTCAGAGAATGAGTAGGCCTGTATCCAGTAGGCACGGTCCTGTCCCCATTAGTCCAAGAACTCCCCACCTACGTTCGTGACACCACCCATGCCCTCCACCTCCTCCAGGATTTCCGCTTCCCCGGTCCCCAACGCCTCATCTTCACCATGGACATCCAGTCCCTGTATACCTCCATCCCCCATCACGAAGGACTCAAAGCACTCCGCTTCTTCCTTTCCCGCCGTACCACCCAGTACCCTTCCACCGACACCCTCCTTCGACTGACCGAACTGGTCCTCACCCTGAACAACTTTTCTTTCCAATCCTCCCACTTTCTCCAAACAAAAGGAGTAGCCATGGGCACCCGCATGGGCCCCAGCTATGCCTGCCTCTTCGTAGGGTATGTGGAACAATCCATCTTCCGCAACTACACTGGCCCCACCCCCCATCTTTTCCTTCGCTACATTGATGACTGTATCGGCGCTACCTCGTGCTCCCACGAGGAGGTTGAACAGTTCATCCACTACACTAACACCTTCCACCCCGACCTCAAATTCACCTGGACAGTCTCGGACTCCTCCCTCCCCTTCCTAGACCTTTCTGTTTCTATCTCAGGCGACCGAATCAACACGGACATCTACTACAAACCAACCGACTCCCACAGCTACCTGGACTACACCTCCTCCCATCCTGCCCCCTGTAAAAACGCCATCCCATTCTCCCAATTCCTTCGTCTCCGCCGCATCTGCTCCCAGGAGGACCAGTTCAAAATACGTACAACACAGATGGCCTCCTTCTTCAAGGACCGCAATTTCCCCCCCGACGTGGTCGACGGTGCCCTCCACCGCATCTTCTCCACTTCCCGCTCCTCCGCCCTTGAGCCCCGCCCCTCCAACCGCCACCAGGACAGAACCCCACTGGTCCTAACCTACCACCCCACCAATCTCCATGTACAGCGCATCATCCGCCGTCACTTCCGCCACCTCCAAACAGACCCCAGCACCAAGGATATATTTCCCTCCCCTCCCCTATCAGCTTTCCGTAGAGACCACTCCCTCCGCGACTCCCTTGTCAGATCCACACCCCCCACCGACCCAACCTCCACTCCCGGCACCTTCCCTTGCAACCGCAGGAGGTGCAACACTTGCGCCCACACCTCCCCCCTCACTTCTCTCCAAGGCCCCAAAGGAAACTTCCATATCCGCCACAGATTCACCTGCACCTCCACCCACATCATCTACTGCATCCGCTGCAGCCGGTGTGGCCTCCTCTATATTGGGGAGACAGGCCGCCTACTTGCGGAGCGATTCAGAGAGCACCTCTGGGCCACCCGGACGAACCAACCCAACCAACCTGTAGCACAGCATTTCAACTCCCCCTCCCACTCCACCGAGGATATGCAGGTCATTGGACTCATCCACCGCCAAACCACAACAACCTGACGGTCGGAGGAGGAGCGTCTTCCGACTGGGAACCCTCCAACCGCAGGGGATGAACTTGGACTTCACCAGTTTCTTCATCCCCCCTCCCCCCACCTTGTCTCAGCCGGATCCCTCCAGCCCGGCACCGCCTTCCTGACCTGCAGTCTTCTTCTTGACCTCTCCGCCTCCATCCTACTCCGACCTATCACCCTCACCTTGACCTCTTTCCACCTATCACATTTCCAACGCCCCTCCTCCAAGTCCCTCCTCCCTACCTTTTATCTTCTCCTGCTGAACACTCTCTGCTCATTCCTGAAGAAGGGCCTGTGCCCGAAACGTCGAATCTCCTGTTCCCTGGATGCTGCCTGACCTGCTGTGCTGTTCCAGCAATAAAGTTTCAACTGTATCCAGTAGAGTCAGCACCCTGGGAAATCCACTGTCAGGTTTACAACAGCTAAATTGCTTAAGTTGTATTTAATTGCTTAAAATAAACCCTAACCCAAACGCACAGCCATATTGAATATCCCTAACTAGTCTTTGCCTTTCCAAATGCATATAAATCCTATGCCTCAGAATCCCCGCCTACAACTTACCCACCACTGACATTAGGCTCACCAGTCTTTAGTTCCCTGGCTTTTCCTTATCACCTTTCTTAAATAATGGCAGAATATTAGTCTCCCTCCAGTCTTCCAGCACCTCATCCATGGCTGCAGGTGACACAAATGTCTCAGCAAGGGGCTCAGCCATCTCTTCCCTAGCTTCACATAAAGTTCTGTGATAAAGCTGGTCAGCTCACGGGATTTATCTACCTTTGTGTGTTTTTAGAACCGCAGCATCTCCTCTTCTGTAATATGGACACTTATAAGACCTCACTACTGATTTCCCTAAGATCCATAGTTTCCATGTCCTACTCCACAGTAAATACTGATGCAAAATATTCATTTAGTATCTCACCCATCTTCTGTGATTTTTGCTGTCTCAAGTCTGCATACCTTGTTGATCTTTAAGGGGCCCTATTCTCTCTCTAATTATTCTTTTGGAGACATTGTAGATCCAGTTCTTTTTCCTTGGTAGCTAATAGGGTGATAATGCCCAAAAGACTTCCTACATACAATAGATTATGATGAGTCAAAATCAAATAATCTGAAACACCAGTAATTTAGGAAATCCAATGGAATGATGGCCATGATAAGATCATCATCCAGAGTTGCAATGTTGGAATAGCCCAAAATCACACAAGTGTGACATGTGAGCACACTGAACACTTGAAATGCTGTTGGGTCAAGCTACACATCGAAATCACTGATAAGCCATTAGTCAATGCTGAAATTTATTTGTGAAACCCTGCAAGAATGGCTGAAACAGTGAGAAAGTTGAAAGTAGTGTTAATTGGAGACAAAGCAAAATTGACACAGCAAGTTGGAAACTGTGGTGCAAAAAAGAAAGGAGATAATGGTAGATGCAGTCAACCAAGGAGCCCAAGGTGGCCCTGAAGAGTTCGATAAGTCCTGTGCTTGACCTGCCTGCTTTCCTACTTGAACCCACAAAGGTGTGGAGATACTCCATGATTGTACACTGTAGCACAAAACCACAGAAAATTAGATTTTAACTGCACTGATCACATGTCAGTCTTTACTGCACTCGTTCGAAGGCAACATGCTAAGCAGAAAAAGATGACTGAGATTTGCTGAACTTGGATTCCTAGTTTGCTTGATGCCTTTCACTTTACAAGATAAAATGCCTTTCACTTTACAAGATGGAAGATTAAAGATGTTTAAAAATAAAGACATTTTCACATCATGCTAACGTTTTTATTTGTTCTTTCTTACACAGAGCAACTGTAGGTGAAACTAGGTTGCATGGGGATCTCCTTAACCACCTTGAATTTCCACTTATCATGAATTTGTGGGTGGGTCCCCTGCAATTTGAATTGTCACAGTTTAATAATATACTGGTATTGTTTTGCTTTGCAGGAGCCTGTTTTTAAGAGCCATTGTATGCAGAGCAATGCTCAATGACCTAGCTGATGAGTCAGTGACTGTTACATAAGCAAGAATTTCACCAAAGTGGATAATCCAACTGTAGACTCCAGTTTAGTATCACAGCAGTACAGACCATATTTTTTATTCATCTTTATTTTGGATTGGTGGATCCAAGTGGGAATAGGATTACTTTGCGCTAAAGGCTATGGAAGGAGACGCTGAACTTTAAAAAACACATTACTGGAATTCATTGTGAGTTGTTTTTTTCAAGCAGGGAGGAAAACTGTCTAATATGCCACAGGATGTGTGCAGAGTAAAAGTCACTGAGAGAAGACTGCTAATTGCACAAATCAATGAGGATCAGTTGTGGAGGCCAGGAGTCATCAACATGAAAATGACTCCCTGATTGGTCCTGAGTAGGTGAACAGAAAGTCTGTGAACAATACTGAGGCAGAGGATTCCAGACTGAAATAGAAAAAAGATCTCACTATCTCTGTCTGTCTGCAGTGAAGCAAGCAAAACCTGGAAGACAGCCAGCTCTTCACAATTAGTTATAAGCTGTTGTCTCAAGCTGGTGACTGAAAGACTGAACTGCCAATTTCCCTGTATCTCTAGGAAAGAGCAGAAAGAGGTTGGAAAGGCTATGAAACCCAGAGATCAGAAGGACTTGGAAAGCAAAACGGATACCTCAGAATAACATAGAGATGGTGTCATTCAACTGTTTGCCCCAATATTCTTTTCTCTATCATAAATTCATGTTTGTTCATCTGTTCAATCTTATATATGTGTGTCAGTATTTAATATGGGGATTAGGGTTTCTGGTAATCGAATTATCTGTGGATAATTCACAGTTTTGTTTACCTGTGGTTAGAATTGATGTCTTTGTAATAAATGGTAGTTTTTCATTAAGTACAGAAACCTGGTCAATACTTTCTTTTTACTTGAATTCATCAAACAAAAGAATGAGGCCTTTGAGTAATTAGGCTAAATCTTTAACTTTTATGATGACCACAAGAGTAGTGGGGCTCAAGTATCTGTGTATTTGGTGTTGATAGGGAATTTAGACAGAGATTAATTCAGTTTAAAAAATAATTTTCAGAAGTTGGAAATGTCTCTGATGCAGAGAATCTAAGCAAGGTTCAATAAGGCAATGTTCATGTTTGAGGAAAAGATTGTAGAGTCATTCTTTATGCCCTTTAAGAAAATAACATGATTGATGAATTGACTTAAAGAAAACTGGACATTTCCTGCACAGAGTTAAGTTGACAGATAAAGCACAGGAAGTGTGTGCTTCACTTTCAGACAGTGTGTAAGATGTTGTAAAAAGAGTTGTCCAGGGTGAAAATTAGTATCTGAGGGTTATAGGTAAAGGTTTTGGAATTTACGAAAATAGCCTGGGAAAAACCTACATTGAATTTGAAAGTGTTAAGCAATGTAAATTTGACAGCTGGATACAATTAGAAGTTGGAATTACTTATGAAGTTTTTAGAGAGATCAGCCTCTTAAAATAATTTATCTTCTACACCAAGAATTCATGCTGAAGATAGATCTTTTTGCATCGGCTCACAATCACCAGTCAGCAGGCAACAGTCTTAGCTGATGATTATAACCTGATCCTCTACAGATGATTATGAGCTGATCTATAAAGCTAAACTCCTTTAACATTGTGTAAATTCAAAAGGGAAAGAACGTAAGGAATACAAGTAGTTAAGGTAAAACGTGGATAGCTGGGAATGCCCTCAGGTCTTCTCCTCAGACAAGAAAGGAAAGTACTGATAGTAGATATGAAAATTGAAAGTCGAGTATTTCCAATGTAACAAGTAGTGCACATTTGCTCAGAATGCTGGGAGTTATGAGGGAAGTCTATGGGACTTATTGGGATTCATTGAATGAGACCAAAGAAGGAACTCAAAATGAAAATGCCATGGAACAAACTGTACCTTTAACTACAAGTGAGAGACTAGAGGGCAGGAGAAATCAATAGTGTAGATGACAGGAATAAAGGGATTTTTCCTAAAGGGAAGCATTGTTTTTCAAATGATGCAGCCAAGGCTATACATAATTATATTAAGGGATATAGGACAATAATTTTGCTTTCCATTCAGGTAAAGTTTCTAGAGTCTTATTAGGCCAAAGGACTGCTCTTTCATATTACAAAGAGATGTCTAATGGCAGTTTAAGGAATAGAGTGGTGCTGGAAAAGTACAGCAGTTCAGGCAGCATCCAAGGAGCAGGAAAATTGACGTTTTGGGCAAAAGCCCTTCATCTGAGCGACACGATGCCTCACATGGGGGGACAGGTTGAGAAGAGTACTCCATGGTAACCTCAGCTGGTAGTGGGGATTGAACCCATGCTGTTAATATTAGTCTGCATCAGAAACCAGCTGGTCCAGCAACTGACCCTTTCTGCCATTGACAGCAATGAAAGTCAAGACGTTAATAAATGGAACAGTTGGGGAGTACACCCCAGTTCCATTGTAAATGTCCGGTTGGAATGCAGCTTGTTCTCTGGAGCTATAGTAGTCAAGTAGTTAAGAAATAACCCATGGAGTTCATTTACTCCTGTGGAATGACTGGTCGGAGTAAAAGCGATAGCTTTGCCTATAATCACAGAGAGTCTGAGTGAGGCTAAAGAAATTGAACAATTACAGATATTTTACCCTCTGTGTGTAGTGTTCAAAGTAATGGCTACACAAAATCCATCACCAGAGATCATAGTCATTCTACAAGCAGATGTTAAGGTAACCAAAACTCTATTTAAAAAGGAGGAGAATTCAAAAGATGTTTTGGACATATCTTCATCAATTGAGGCTCAGATAGTAGCTCCAGAGTTAGATGAGCAGGCACAGAGAGCTCACATTGAAGCTGAGGTTGAATGTGCCCTGAAGTACTATTATATTACACATGCTATTCTGAGAAGGAAATGGAGACAGATTCACAGTCCTGTGGATGAAGAACAGATAGTTGCTCATGAAATAGTGGTACTGCCCAGATATCATAAGAGGTTGTTGTAAGTATCACATGAAATTCGTATGGCAGGACATGTGGGAATAAGTTAAAATGCAAGCATTGATAAATTTGTATTTTATCTTGCCAAGACTTTATGAGGATGCAGTGCAATTCTGTAAATCACATCATTCATGGCACTTAGTAGGAAACCACCAACTTGTAATTAAGTCAGAACCATTACTAATCATGCTAGCTTTTGAATAACTATTTGTAGTGTTTGCAGATAGTCCAGGGCTATAATCAAAAACAAAAGCAGGGCACCCTTAAATTGTTACAATTATTGACATAGATATAACCTGATTTTCAGAATCTATTCCTTTAAGAAGAATTACAGCTAGGATAATATTGGATAGTTTAAAACAAAGGACAAACAGCTGTCAATGCTGAAAATCTGGAAGAAAATACAGAAATTGCTGGAGAAAGTCAGCAAGTCAGCCAGCATCAGTGCAGAAAAAGCAGAGTAAACATTTCTTCAGAAGACCAAAAGGTTCACCAATCATTTCTGTGTTTGATTGGATAATTTAAATCTGTTTTACTTATTATGGTGTACCAATTGACATACAATTTGATCAGTGTTCTAACTTTATCAGCCCAGTTTTCTAGGAATCATCAGCGGCTTGGTATGATACATAGAGTCAAAGGGATGTACAGCATGGAAACAGACCCTTTGGTCCAACCTGTCCATGCCGACCGGATATCCCAACCCGATCTAGTCCCACCTGCCAGCACCCAGCCCATATCCCTCCAAACCCTTCCTATTCATATACCCATCAAAATGCCTTTTAAATGTTGCAATTGTACCAGCCTTCACCACTTCCTCTGGCAGCTCAATCCAAACACGTACCACCCTTTGCGTGAAAAAGTTGCCCCTTAGGTCCCTTTTAAATCTTTCCCCTCTCACCCTAAACCTATGCCCTCAAGTTCTGGACTTCCTGACCCCAGGGAAAAGACTTTGTCTATTTATCTTATCCATGCCCCTCATAATTTTGCAATTCTCTGTAAGGTCACCCCTCAGCCTCCGACGCTCCAGGGAAAACAGCCCCAGCCTGTTCAGCCTCTCCCTATAGCTCAAATCCTCCAACCCTGGCGAGATCTGTAAATCCTTTCTGAACCCTTTCAAGTTTCACAACACCTTTCTAATAGTAAGGAGACCAGAATTGCACGCAATACTCCAACAGTGGCCTAACCAATGTCCGTACACCCGCAACATGACCTCCCAACCCTGTACTCAATACTCTGACCAATAAAAGAAAGCATACCAAACACCTTCTTCACTATCCTATCTACCTGCGACTCCACTTTCAAGGAGCTATGAACCTGCACTCCAAGGTCTCTTTGTTCAGCAACATTCCCTAGGACCTTACCATTAAGTGTATGAGTCCTGCTAAGATTTGCTTTCCCAAAATGCAGCACCTCGCGTTTGTCTGAATTAAACTCCATCTGCCACTTCTCAGCCCATTGGCCCATCTGATCAAGATCCAGTTGTAATCTGAGGTAACCTTCTTCGCTGTCCACTACACCCCCAATTTTGGTGTCATCTGCAAACTTACTAACATCCAAATCACTTATGTAAATGATAGTAAGTAGAGGACTCAGCACCGATCCTTGTGGCACTCCACTAGTCTCAGGCCTCCAGTCTGAAAAACAACCCGCCACCACCACCCTCTATCTTCTACCTTTGAGCCAGTTCTGTGTCCAAATGGCTAGTTCTCCCTTTATTCCATGAGATCTAACCTTGCTAACCAGTCTCCCATGGGGAACCTCGTTGAATGTCTTACTGAAGTCCATATAGATCACATCTACCACTCTGCCCTCATCAATCCTCTTTGTTACTTCTTCAAAAAACTCAATCAAGTTTGTGAGACATGATTTCCCATGCACAAAGCCGTGTTGACTATTTCTAATCAGTCCTTGCCTTTCCAAATACGTGTACATCCTATCCCTCAGGATTCCCTCCAACAACTTGCCCACCATCGACGTCAGGCTCACTGGTCTATAGTTCCCTGGCTTGTCCTTACCACGCTTCTTAAACAGTGGCACCACGATTGCCAATCTCTGGCACCTCACCTGTGACTATCAATGATACAAATATCTCAGCAGGAGGCCCAGCATTCTCTAGCTTCCCACAGAGTTCTAGGGTACACCTGATCAGGTCCTGGGGATTTATCCACCTTTACGCGTTTCAAGACATCCAGCACTTCCTCCTCTGTAATATGAAGATTTTGCAAGGTGTCACCATCTAATTCGCTACTTTCTACATCTTCCATATCCTTTTCCATAGTAAATACTGATGCAAAATACTTATTTAGTATCTCCTCCATTTTCTGCAGCTCCACACAAAGGTTGCCTTGTTGATCTTTGAGGGGCCCTATTCTCTCCCTAGTTATCCTTTTGTCCTTAATATATTTGTAAAAACCCTTTGGATTCTCTTTAATTCCATTTGCCAAAGCTATTTCATGTCCCCTTTTTGCCCTCCTGATTTCCCTCTTAAGTATGCTCCTACTTCCTTTATACTCTTCTAAGGATTCACTCGATCACTCCTGTCTATACCTTACATATGCTTCCTTCTTTTTCTTTACCAAACCCTCAATTTCTTTAGTCATCCAGCATTCCCTATACCTACCAGCCTTTCCTTTCACCCTAACAGGAATATACTTTCTCTGGATTCTCGTTATCTCATTTCTGAAGGCTTTTTCATTTTCCAACTGTCCCTTTACCTGCGAACATCTGCCTCCAATCAACTTTCGAAAGTTCTTGCCTAATACCGTCAAAATTAGCCTTTCTCCAATTTAGATCTGGTCTATCCTTTTCCATCACTATTTAAAATCTAATAGAACTATCGTCGCTGGCCCCAAAGTGCTCCCCCACTGGCACCCCAGCCACCTGCCCTGCCTTATTTCCAAGAGTAGGTCAAGTTTTGCACCTTCTCTAGTAGGTATATCCACATACTGAATCAGAAAATTTTCTTGTACACACTTAACAAATTCCTCTCCATCAAAATCCTTAACACTATGGCAGTCCCATCTATGTTCGGAAAGTTAAAATCCCCTATTATTCTTACAGATAGCTGAGATCTCCTTACAAGTTTGTTTCTCAATTTCCCTCTGACTATTGGGGAGTCTATAATATAATCCCAATAGGAGATCATCCCTTTCTTATTCCTCAGTTCCACCCAAATAACTTCCCTGGATGTATTTCCAGGAATATCCTCCCTCAGCACAGTTTTAGTGCTATCCCTTATCAAAACCGCCACTCCTCCTCCTCTCTTGCCTCCCTTTCTATCCTTCCTATAGCATTTGTATCTGGAACATTAAGCTGCCAGTCCTGCCCAACCTTGAGTCATGTTTCTGTAATTACTATGATAACCCATTCCCATGTTCCTAACCATGCCCTGAGTTCATCTGCCTTCTCTGTTAGACCCCTTACATTGAAATAAATGCAGTTTAATTTATTAGTCCTACCTTGTCCCTGTCTGTCCTGACCGTTTGACTCGCTTCTGTTCAATTGAAGTCAACAGCATATCATCCACAAACAAATATAGACAGATATAAATTGATTTCCAGAGCTTTGGAGAGATACCATCAGATTCTTAAAACCATGATTAAGACATATTGTCATGAATACCCACAAGATTGGGATGACAGATTAAATTTCTTAAATTTATTACCAGAGATTGTTCAAACAAATCTACCGGATTTAATCAATTTGAATTGATTTACAGCTATGTTAAAAGAGATCCATTAAAATTGATGAAGTGAACAGTCTTAAGGCAAAAAGGCAAATCCTCAATGTTGGATTACATGTATACATTTCAAGAAAGACTCATAGGAGCACGTAAAATAGTACAAGAGCATTAAGATGTTTCATAAACAAAATTGAAGAAATGGACAGACAATAATGAGAATGTTTCATGTGGGAAATGAAGGATTTGTATTGTTACCATTTCAGGCAAACCTCTGAAAGTGAAATTCAGTAATCCATTCCAGTTGGTTAGGCAAGTATACCTAATTGTAGGAAGAAGAATTGGTTACATCATATATTAAACGCGTTGAAATGATATTATCTCTGGCAAGTGGATGAGCAAGTGTTTCTGGTGGTAAGAGTAATGGAGGATGACAGAGAGGTAGAAGGAGATGTAGGCAGTTCTCATAGACAACCTCCTTCGATTCGAATAGGCAACACAGAAGAATCTAAAGAAGAGTAATTGGACTCAAAATGTTAACTCTGCTTTTTTGATACAGATGCAGTCAGGCCTGTTTAGATTCTCCAATAATTTGTTTTTGTTACAGAAATATATAAATTAGATGCTGTGATCTCATATTTATAGTAAAGACCATGGGAGGATATAAGACTACTTCAAGGGTTTAAGGAAATTTGTCGATATACTTGGATATTCCAAGTTAGCCAAGCATGATGAAGATATCAGAGAGTCTTAGGATCCCTACAATGTGGAAGCAAGCCATTTGGTCCATCGAGTCCACACCAATGCTCAGAGGAGCATCCCACCCAGACCCACCCCCCTCCCCTATCCCTGTTACCCTTCATTTCCCAAGGATAATCCACGTGGCCTGCACATTCCCAGACACTATGTGTAATTTCAGCATGATCAATCTATCTAACCTCCACATCTTTTGATTGTGGAAAGAAACCAGAGCTTCAAGAGGAAACCCACACAGACATGGGAAAAATGTGTATACTCCACACAGACAGTTGCCTCAGGGTAGACATAGAAGAGTCAATACCGATAAAATGACTTCTTTATCAGCTGAGTCCAGAAAAACAAGCTCAGTTGGAAAGAGAGAATCAAAATATGCTGAAAAGTCACCTGATTGAAGTGTTAGGTCAAAGCAGCTGGAGTTCACCCGCAGTGTTGGTTGCTAAAACAAGATTTTTAGGAATGTAGAGATGTTGCCAGAAACTTCTGCATAAATTCAGCATGATAGTTGTACCTTGAAAAGAATTGGTTAAGGAAGCAAGAAAATGTGATATGGTTAGCAAATACCATCTAGTCTTTGAGAAGCTGAAGGCAAACTTGATTGAGTTATTTGAAGAAGTAACAAAGAGGAATGATGAGGACAGAGTGGTAGATGTGATCCATATGGACTTCAGTAAGGTGTTCGACAAGGTTCCCCATGGGATACTGATTAGCAAGGTTAGATCTCAGGGAATAAAGGAAGAACTCACCATTTGGATACAGAACTGGCTCAAAGGTAGAAGACAGACGGTGGTGGGAAGTTTTTCAGACTGGAGGCCTGTGACCAGTGGAGTGCCACAAGGACCGGTGCTGGGTCCACTACTTTTCGTCATTTATACACATGATTTGGATGTGAAAATATGTGTTTAGTTAGTAAGTTTACAAAATTGGAGGTGTAGTGGACAGCGAAGAAGATTACCTCAGATTACAATGGGATCTTAACCAGATGGACTAATGGGCTGAGAAGTGGCAGATGGAGTTGAATTTAGATGTGAGGTGCTGCATTTTGGGAAAGCAAATCTTAGCAGGACTTATACACTTAATGGTAAGGTCCTAGGGAATGTTGCTGAACAAAGAAACCTTGGGGCAGCTCCATAGCTCCTTGAAAGTGGGGTCGCAGGTAGATAGGATAGTAAATAAGGCGTTTGGTATGCTTTCTTTTATTGGTCAGAGTATTGAGTACAGGGTTTGGGAGGTCATGTTGCGGCTGCACAGGACATTGGTTAGACCACTGTTGGAATATTGCGTGAAATTCTGGTCTCCTTCCTGTTGGAAAGATGTTGGGAAATGTTAAAGGGTTCAGAAAGGATTTACAAGGATGTTGCCAGGGTTGGAGGATTTGAGCTATTGGGAGGGGTTGAATAGGCTAGGGCTGTTTTCCCTGAGGCTGAGGGGTGACCTTATAGAGGTTTATACAATCATGAGGGGCATGGATAGGATAATAGACAAAGTCTTTTTCCTGGGGTGCAGAGTCCAAAACTAGAGAGCATAGGATTAGGGTGAGAGGGGAACTATATAAAAGAGACCTACGGAGCAATTTTTTCACGCAGAGGGTGGTACGTATATGGAATGTGCTGCCAGAGGAAGTGGTGGAGGCTAGTACAATTGCATCATTTAAAAGGCATCGGGATGGGTATATGAATAGGAAGGGTTTGGAGGGATATGGGCTAGGTGCTGGCAGGTGGGACTCGATCGGGTTGGGATCTCTGGTCGGCATGGACAAGTTGGACATCTCTATGACTCTAAGTCTTGTTTCAAAATGATGAGTTAGGAGGAGAGAAACCAGTGGGGTACATTTCTAAAAAACTAAACCAGCAACAGAGGAAAGAATCTGATTGACAAAGAGATTATTACTGGTTTTTTAATAGATTGACTGGAGATGATTGCAGCAGCAGCAGGAATGTTCTCTTGCATTTGGGACTGTGGAGGTAATGGCTGCGAAGCTCCTCCACGATTGGAGGTGGCGGTGGAAGCAGACTTTTCAAAATGGCGGTGCTGGCAAGATGACATCTCAGATGGCAGCTAGAGCAGGACTCTTGGCAAGACAGGGGTGGCGGCCTGGTTTCAATAGGCCCAGAGCAGAGACTCCTTGCATTGGTGAGGTGGCAACAAAGCCAGGGACTACTGTTTGTGGGCTGAGTGTGTGTTCAGCATGGAACCTGGAGTCAGCAAGATGGTGCCTAAGACATGGCCTCCAGACTGCAAGAGAGAAAAGGTGTCTCTGTTTCTGAAATGAGGATATCAAAACCTGGAAAATAGCTAGCTATTCTCTCCCACTGCTTGCTATAAGCTGTGTTACTGAAAGACTGAACAAGTAGTCTGCCAAATTCCTTGGGTCTCTAGTAAAAGAAGAAAAAAGTTGGAAACAATAAATAGCTCAGAGATCTGAAGGAACTGAAAGCAAAATAAGCACCTTATCAAACTTTGTGAGCTGTTGCTATTGGACAGAATTATAGAAAGGGTGGTAGAGGCAAGAATTCTCAAAACACTTAAGAACTATTTAGATGAACACTTGAGATGCCATAGTATGCAAGGCTATGGGCCAAGTGCTGAAAAATGGAATTGGAACAGATGAATGTTTGATGACTGGCATGATGAGCCATGAATATCGATGATGCGAACTTTCCACAAAATCATGTGGCAGGATTGGCTCTGACGCTGGGAAGCCTACACCAGCCAATTGCCATGCTGGAGCTGGCACCAGAAGTAAACGATATTCAGTTCTGCATCAGAGTGATTGTTGTGTGACCTTTTAAAGAAAGTTTGGCAATTTAAGTCTGCAGCATCTATAAGCCGTACTTATAGGATTGACGTAGCACTGGACTGTACAGCAACCTGTCCACCTCCTTGATTGATGGCCGCTGAAAAACATGACCAGGTGCTTGATGTTTTGCCTGCATTGACCAGCACGGCAAACCAGAAGTGGTGTGAAACTTTCAGTGTGACTGAGGTGGAAAGGCACCAAAAAGCAAGACAAGGCAGGAATCAACGTTCCCTCTAAGCATGCACTTGCACACTCCAAGGGTGTGTACATGGTAATCTGTGTTGGCACATTGATTGTGGCATTAACTTCCAGTTCTGGAAGATCAGGGGAATACTGACAAGGATGCTGTGAGCATCTAAGTAGGCGCAAAATGTGTGAATGCTAAGAGAGCAAGAGAACTGCCCTGAGATGCTTCTTGATTGAATCCATGAAATGGGCACTGATCCCTGTACACAAAGTGTCTTTACAGCAGTATTCCAATGAAATATGCCGGTGCGCTCCAAAGTGCAGCTTTGAAGCACAGACCCACATTGTAAATGCCAATGTCCCTGGTGCTATAGTCACTGCCCATGGTTGGTGCTGGCTGACCAAGATAGAAATCTGGAGGAACAGATGGGAAACTGGAGTCACCACTCTGATTTTAGTGATGGGAATTTTCAGCATCGCATTTAATTCAGTGGGTGGGAGAATTGGAAATTTCATATTAATGAGGTGAGATTACATAACAATGGCACAATTGGATGGCACGGTGGCTCATTGGTTAGCACTGCTGCCTCACAGCGGCAGGGTCCTTGGTTTGATTTCACCTTTAGGCAACTGTTTGTGTGAAGTTTGCACATCCTCCCCATGTCTGTGTGGGTTTCCGCTGGGTGCTCCAGTTTCCTCCAGCAGTTCACGCACATGCAGATTAGGTGGATTGACCATGGGAACTGGAGTCTTACAGAGATTGAATGGGTCTGGGTGGGATGCTCTTTGAAGAGTCGATGTGGACTCCATTAGCTGAATGGCCTGCTTCCACATTGTAGGGATTCTACGATTAAAATAATGAGATTAATGCATCATTATCTGCCCATGATAAGTACATTCCCAAAACCAACAATCTGAGATTGAGCTGATCATCAAACAAATTTAAAGTAAAATGAATTGTGTGCACTTATTTAGTGGAAAAAAGAAAGGGTCCTGCTTCAATGGAGAGCAGAAATTTCATTGTTCTCCCAGAGCTTTAAAAATTTTCAGACAAAGCAATTTATTTTTCTTAATTGATAGGTATTTCCTGGTGGCTCAGTGGTTAGCACTGTGACCTCACAGTGCCAGGGATCCAGTTGGATTCCAGCCTCAGGCGACTGCCTGTGTGGAGCTTGCACATTCTCCCCGTGTCTGCATGGGTTTCCTCTGGGTGCTCTACTTTCCTCCCACAATCCAAAGATGTGCAGGTTAGGTGATTTGATGATGCTAAATTGCCCATAGTGTTCAGGGATGTGTAGGTTAGGGGTAAATGTAGAGCAATGTACATTAGGTTTGGGTGGGCTACTACTCAGAGGATTGGTGTGGACTTGTAGGGCCGAAGGGCCTGTTTCCACGCTGTAGGGATTCTATGAAACATAATCTAAAAGTGTATAGCAGCAGGGGGTGAATTTAACAGTGAAAATTCACAGTAACACACCAGTAAAAAGGCAATTAGAGAACAGACAATAACCCTACATGATGTCAATTTGATAAAAAGGATAACTATAAAAACAAACATTCTGAATGTTTTCTCCAAACATTCAGAGGAAAAGGCTTAATTAACAGCTTTCCACTGTGTAGTTTTGTTTCACTACTATAATCAATGACTTTATGATAAATAAGATAGGTGGGTTGGAAGGTTATTGGGTTTAAAACAAACTCAGGTATCAATAGTGGTTTATCCCAGAGTGTTGAGACTAATGAAGAGTCTATGATTATCAATAAGAGGGAGTCACTAGACACTGGGAGTTTCAAGACTGTCACCAGACTAACCTGGTATTTTACAAACAGGATGACAAAACAGAATCGGGCAAAATAAACATTAATTTTACTTCCATTCCATGTAAAATTGGGAAGTTATTAAGGAGGAAAATTGAGAATAATAAAATATGCCCCTCACATGATAAGGCAAAATGGAATTGCGAAAGCATGAAAAGGGCTCATGAAAATACACCATCAGGAAAAACTGGTATTTTAAAAAATATACAACATCTTTCACACCACAGGATCCTGACAGTCAGTGAAGCACTTTGGAAGTCCAGTTACTGTTCTAACGCAGGAAACATGACAACAGAGCAGCAATGTGACAGTTTGGTTTCGTAAGGGGATAATGTCCTGTCTACGCCTCAAACTAGTTCCGTGGAGCTGAGTGAGGCGACAGGGAGGGCACCAGTTTAATACCTGGAGGAGAATACCCTTTGATGCTACCAAACGGATTCAAGAAACGCCTTTCTACAATCAAGATATGGAGGAATCAACCACCTGATGAAGGAGCTGCGCTCCGAAAGCTAGTGCTTCCAAATAAACCTGTTGGACTATAACCTGGTGTTGTGTGACTTTTAACATTGTCCACAATCAAGTGCGCCAGGAGTAGTGTGGGAGGGGGAAGAAAAGGGGGCGTGTCAAAGGGCGGGTCATAGCAAAGAGGGCGGGGTTAAGTTGCGTGAACCTGCGGCGAAGTCAACAAAACAAGCTGCGCAATGGAGGCGGGGCCTCGTGAAGGGGGCGGGTCCTGCCGCATGAGGCGGGGCTTAGGGCGCGGTCTGAGGGGGGATGGGTGGGGCCATCAGGCCAGGTAAAGTTTGGGGACCAGGAGCAGCGGCCGCGCGCGGGATCTGAGGAATGGTAGATGGGCGTGTCCTACAGGGGGCCTCTGTGGAATAATGGGCGTGTCCTAGGGCGGGGACAGTCAGCAGGGGGCGTGGTCAGGGTAGAATGCGAGCCCAGGCTATAGACTTGCACGAGAGTTTATCTCGCTGATCCATTCACTAAAGTTGAGTTTGTCAATGTATTGGCGTATTTACTGAAAGGTAGGTTTACACACAACATGAAATAACTAGACCTGGTAGTATCTCAGCTGTTGAACATCTAAAAGTAGTGTATATACGTTTCTTAATTTGTTTGCAGCTGCAGTGCCACGCTGGGCGCCAGCAAAAGAGAAAATCCCTTCAAGTCCGGGAGCTGAGTATGGAGGGTAAACTGGAGGATTTGCCCGAGAGAGATGCTTCTGAAAGCTCGTCCGACACATTATCCGAAGGCGAGCAGAGCGAGTGCTGGGAGCCGGAGCTCCAGCAGAAGCCGGGGAAGGATGAAGATGCCGAGGAAACCAGCAGCGATGAGGAAGCAGCCGACCGAGACGATGACGAGGAGAGTGAACGGGTTTGTAACATCTCTGCTCTCTCCCGGTGCTTCAGTTTGTTTTATTGCAACGTTAAAAGTGCTTCATGTCAATAATGTCCTTGCCATCGGCACATGGCGCTACCCAACTTCAGGTACAAGGGCTTTGCATTTTGTTAATAACATGTGTTGCGTTTTGCGACATATGTTGACAAAATTTTTCAATTTCCCTTTTTCGTGTCGGTGAAATATTGGCAGACATGCAGTTATTGTAGTTGGGAAACAATTTGCAACAGGTACTTCAGGTAAAAAAAATGTATCGTCTGTCCTTCTCAGTGGTTGTCAAATCAGTCACATCGATTGATTTGTAAAATATCTAATTTTAATAACATTCGCATCATCCAATAATTTGAATTCGGCCGCGTAAATAACGTGAGAAGCAGCACATTACATTCACAAAGCACCTTCGACAAAGTTAAATCTCCCACATAAGAGTTTTACATTAGATTAGATTCCCTACAGTAGTTATCAAACAGAATTTGACCCTGAACCCCCTGAGGAGCTGGTTCGGGCAGTTGGCCAAAAGTTTAACCAAAGAATTTTTTTTCGCTAGAATGGTTAGTTGGAGAGGTTTAAGGAATGAGTACCAGAACTTGGGGTGCTGGCAGCAGACGTCTTGACCTCAAATGACGGAGCAGCTGATGTACAGGAGGCCAGAATTGGAGGATTGTGGAGTTGGAGGTGATTACAAAGGGTTGCTGCCATGGAAGAATTTGAAAACAAGGCTGAATATTTTAAAATGGAGGTGCTGCCCAACTGGGAGCCAATGGCAGTCAGCGAACAGAAGAGTGATGGATGGTTGGAACTTGCTAAAGTTTAGAAAATAGGCAACAAGGTTTTCAATTACCTGAAGTTTATGGAGAGCAGAAGTCTGGAGGTTGGGAGTGCACTGAAATGATCAAGTCTGAAAGTGAAAAGGGCTTGAATTGACAGTTTCAGCTGCAGATGAGCTGAAGCAGGAATGTAATCTGGTGTTGTTCTGGAGGTGGACATTGACATTTATGATAGTGACATGGATACGTAGTCTTGGGGCCAGATATGACAACAAGATTACAAATGGTTTGGTTCAAACTTACGCAGTTGAACAAGGAGGGATAAGGTCGTAACTTAGGACATGGGTTTGTGGCATTGACTGAAGAAAATGGATTTGGCCTTCCCAATATTTAGTTGGATGAAATTTCTGCTTTATCGAGTAGTGGATGTCAGACAAATTGGACCCATTGTTAAGGGAGCTTGGGCTGGGGACGGCGGGAGTCATCTCCGGGCTGAGGTAGGGCTTAGGGTAATCTAAACTGAGAGAAGGGTGTATAGTCAGAGTTGGAGTGGTGATTGTGCAGGGGGAGGGAGTGGTGTAGGGTAGGAAGGAAGAGGAAACCAGACTCGAGTGGAGATTGAAGGTCTGAGAGTTTTGTCTAGCCAGAGGTGGGACTAGAGTGTAGGATGGGAGTTTAACTTTGGATGCCCAAGGCTGTCTGCATTTGAGAGTGCAAAACTTGCCTAGAACTACCTTTGCAACAAACGGAGGTTTAAGGAAATCCTATTCATGAAACTCTAGACTGTGATGGGTCAAATGATAGTTAAAATTCTAGGAGAAAGTGAGGTCTGCAGATGCTGGAGATCAAAGTTGAAACTTTATTGCTGGAACAGCACAGCAGGTCAGGCAGCATCCAGGGAACAGGAGATTCGACGTTTCGGGCACAGGCCCTTCTTCAGGAATGAGCAGAGAGTGTTCAGCAGGCGAAGATAAAAGGTAGGGAGGAGGGACTTGGAGGAGGGGCGTTGGAAATGTGATAGGTGGAAAGAGGTCAAGGTGAGGGTGATAGGTCGGAGTAGGATGGAGGCGGAGAGGTCAAGAAGAAGACTGCAGGTCAGGAAGGCGGTGCCGGGATGGAGGGATTCGGCTGAGACAAGGTGGGGGGAGGGGGGATGAAGAAACTGGTGAAGTCCAAGTTCATCCCCTGTGGTTGGAGGGTTCCCAGTCGGAAGATAAGACGCTCCTCCTCCGACCGTCGCGTTGTTGTGGTTTGGCGGTGGATGAGTCCAATGACCTGCATATCCTTGGTGGAGTGGGAGGGGGAGTTGAAATGCTGTGCTACAGGGTGGTTGGGTTGGTTCGTCCGGGTGGCCCAGAGGTGCTCTCTGAATCGCTCCGCAAGTAGGCGGCCTGTCTCCCCAATATAGAGGAGGCCACACCGGCTGCAGCGGATGCAGTAGATGATGTGGGTGGAGGTGCAGGTGAACCTGTGGCGGATATGGAAGTTTCCTTTGGGGCCTTGGAGAGAAGTGAGGGGGGAGGTGTGGGCGCAAGTGTTGCACCTCCTGCGGTTGCAAGGGAAGGTGCCGGGAGTGGAGGTTGGGTCGGTGGGGGGTGTGGATCTGACAAGGGAGTCGCGGAGGGAGTGGTCTCTACGGAAAGCTGATAGGGAAGGGGAGGGAAATATATCCTTGGTGCTGGGGTCTGTTTGGAGGTGGCGGAAGTGACGGCGGATGATGCGCTGTACATGGAGATTGGTGGGGTGGTAGGTGAGGACCAGTGGGGTTCTGTCCTGGTGGCGGTTGGAGGGGCGGGGCTCAAGGGCGGAGGAGCGGGAAGTGGAGGAGATGCGGTGGAGGGCACCGTCGACCACGTCGGGGGGGAAATTGCGGTCCTTGAAGAAGGAGGCCATCTGTGTTGTACGTATTTTGATCCTTTCTTTTAAAATTCTAAGCAAGGAATAATGTATGGTTGGGCAACATGGCTATGTGCAATCCCACAAAGCTACATCAAACTTGACATTTGAATGTGTTGATTCTTGGCAGTAACATGGTTCCAATGAATAAGTCAAGAAAGTCTATTAAGCTGTGATAAACAATTGTATCTGAGAGCTTTTGACTTGATACTAGTGGATAGGTTGCTTCGCCTTCAAGATCTTCACTCTTGCCTGAAAGTAAATTGACTTGTGGTGGTTATGGGTGGGGAGGCAATGAGAAATGATCGACTGTGCAGAAATTCATTTGGTCTCTTACTTACATAAACTGCTTCTTATGCCTGACTGGTTTCTGTTTCATTACATCAAAGTCAAGGGGTAGTGTATTGGTAATAGTATTAGACTGGTAATTCAGTGGCCCCAGCCAGGAACACTGGTTTACATTCCATCATGGCAGTGGGATTTACGTTCACTTAATAAATAGGGTAAAAGTGACCATGAAACTATGATCAATTATAATAAAAACCCACCTCATTCACAAATGCCCTTCCGGTGAAGAAAAATTACTGTTCTTATCTGGTTTAGTCCATCATAACTGCAGACCCAGGGAATGTCGGTTGACTTGTTACAGCCCTCCAAGATGGTATAGCATACAACTCGGTTGAACTAAACCTCTAGCATTCTGGGTGTACTCTCAACGTAATGACTGCAGTGGTTCAAGATGGCAGCTTTTCAAGGGCAGTTAGGAATGGGCAACAAATAAGCCAGAGTTGCCCATGTAAAGTTGGAATGTGAACTGAAATCTGGGATTTAAATTTGTAAATTGTATTTAGAATCCAAATTTGAGAAAGCTTACTAAGGAAACAAGGAAGAATAATAATCTGAACTCTTTAACTGCTTTGAATGACTGGAATTGAATCTCCTTATCTTCGTAATTTGGAGGTGCTGATGTTGGAGTGGGGTGTACAAAGTTAAGAATCTCTCAACACCAGTTTATAGTCTAACAGGTTTATTTGGAAGCACTAGCTTTTGTAGCGCTGCTCCTTAATCTGGTGGTTGTGTCCACCACAACCCACAACCACCTGATGAAGGAGCCGCGCTCCAAACACTAGTGCTTCCAAATAAACCTGTTGGACTATAACCTGGTGTTTTGTGATTTTTAACTTATCTTCGTAGGTGGTGATACTTTGTTGCCTTACTGAAGGCTCCTTCAGTATGATGTACATAATCTGGCAAGATCATTTTCTGTTGCTCCTATCAACTTCATCCTGTATTACATGTACTAACTACATGAATAGCTAAAATGTTGAAATACTGAGATCACTTTGGGGGTTTTGTACAAATGCAGTGATACACAGTTTTGATTACTGTAGAAGATAAACAAAGAGAAAGTTAATGTTTCTACACTCTTGAATTCTAACAACTTCACCCATTTCAAGTGACATTTACATTTCATTACAGACTGTAGAAAATGCTATAATTTTCTGACCACATATGCTGCAGTGGCTTTGTTACTTTATATTATTATTACATGATTCCTTATCAAAAAAATGATCAGGGTTTTTTGACTTCACCCACTATTGTCCCTGTACGTGAAAACTGTCCTTCAGATCAAAATCTTTTTATGTTGCAAATTCCTACAAGTGTGAACTAAATATAATATGGCAAGTGCACTGGGGCATCTTGGTGAATGATAAAGCCAATGATTTATCATAATCAATCAGGTATTATTTAGGAAATAAACAGGAATGTCAGAGAATAAAATAAGGTGAATTAGGGAAAATGCAGTCTAGAAAAGAAAAATAGAAATGGGGGAAAATGGATTGCAAAAGACACAAAAACAGGCAAAGGAATTATTTTTAAAAATACACTGAGAATAATTTGTTGGAATGAAATTCCAGATTCTGCTGCAGCCTTGCTTGGTAAGAGAGATTTAGTAATAAAGCAGGAAAATAAATTACATTCTTAAAAAGTGTTTACACTGATCGATATCAGATCTAATTTTCTTCAGTGAGTTTAATTGTTAGTGATGTGAAACTGCAACAATTTCTTGAGAATCACAAGGCCATTGTTCCTTGATGCCACCTTTGTGAAGTTAATGGCAATGTGTTGCAAATTATCCGGCAACTTGTGATATGCAACTTATGGCAAATTTTTTTTTGCCTCAAGCCATTCGTCAAATTTGTAATGTAGTAGCAGCATGTGCCATTAACATTACCAATAATTTGCCAGGAAATTCCGACACAACTTGTTTTATCTGTTTAATTTTAGTGATGTATCAATAGGGATGCCTGTATGTTGAAATTCTATTTTCATAAATTGTAATTATTTAAACTTGCCAGAATATATTCACTGCTTTACTCTCTGACTCTTTACTAAATAATTTCTCACTCTCAATTTCAAATGCCACCTCCTCTTGCTATCCCTCTGCTCAATTCACTGTTTTCCAATCCTCCCTCAGTCACATCCTCCAGAAAAATTCTCCAATTTATATTCACAGCCATACCAGTGACCTTGCCATCTTACATGTTGGCCTTGTAATTCCCATCTTATCAGTCTCAGCTAAGGGGCTATTTCCAATCACTTCACACAAACTTCTCTTTCCCTCTCTCTTAACTTTCCTGATATTGATTGGGAAAGCTATAGCTCAAGTTCGTTAGATGGGTCAGTGTTTGTTCAATGTGTGCAGGAGAGTTTCCTGACACAATATGTAGACAGGCCAACAAGAGGTGAGGCCATACTGGATTTGGTTCTGGGTAACGAACCAGGCCAGGTGTTAGAATTAGAGGTAGGTGAGCACTTTGGGGATAGTGACCATAATTCGGTGATTTTTACACTCGTGATGGAGAGGGATAAGTGTGTACTACAGGGCAAGAATTATAGCTGGGGTAAGGGAAATTATGATGCGGTGAGGCATGACTTAGGATGTGTGGCTTGGAAAAGTAGACTCCAAGGCAAGAGTGTAAATGATATGTGGAACTTGTTCAAGGGGCAACTATTGAGTGTCCTTGATAATTATGTACCTGTCAGGCAGGAAGGAAAGGGTCGTGCGAGGGAGCCGTGGTTTAATAAGGAATTGGAATCCCTTGTTAAATGGAAGAGGGCGGCCTATCTCAAGATGAGACGTGAAGGTTCAATTGGGGCGATTGAGAGTTATAGGGTAGCCAGGAAGGACCTGAAGAGAGAGCTAAAAGCAGCAAGGAGGGGACATGAAAGGTCCTTAGTAGATAGGATTAGGGAAAACCCTAAGGCTTTCTATAGGTATGTTAGGAATAAAAGAATGACTAGGGTAGGAATAGGTCCAGTCAAGGATAGTAGGGGGAAGTTGCGTGTGGAGGCGGAAGAGATTGGGGAGACACTGAATGAATACTTTTCTTCAGTATTCACTCAGGAACAGGGCATTGTTGTCGATGAGAATACTGAGGAACAAATAAGTAGAATGGATGGCTTTGAGGTATGTAGAGAAGAGGTGTTGGAAATCCTGGAAAAGGTGAAAATAGATAAGTCCCCTGGGCCTGATGGCATTTATCCTAGGATTCTCTGGGAAGCAAGGGAGGAGATTGCAGAGCCATTGGCCTTGATTTTTATGTCCTCTTTGTCTACAGGAGTAGTCCCAGAAGACTGGAGGATAGCAAATGTGGTTCCCTTGTTCAAAAAGGGGAGTAGGGATAGCCCTAGTAACTATAGGCCGGTGAGTCTCACTTCTGTTGTGGGCAAAGTCTTAGAGAGAATTGTAAGGGATAGGATTTATGCACATCTGGATAGGAATAATGTGATCAAGGATAGTCAGCATGGTTTTGTGAAGGGCAAGTCGTGCCTCACAAACCTTATTGAATTCTTTGAAAAGGTGACGAAGGAGGTTGATGAGGGGAAAGCGGTAGATGTGGTATATATGGATTTTAGTAAGGCGTTTGATAAGGTTCCCCATGGTAGGCTACTGCAGAAAATACGGAGATATGGCATTGAGGGTGAGTTGGAGGTTTGGATTAGGAATTGGCTGGATGGAAGAAGACAGAGGGTAGTAGTTGATGGCAAAGTTTCTTCATGGAGTGCCGTCACTAGC
This sequence comes from Chiloscyllium plagiosum, assembly GCF_037043375.1. Lineage (NCBI taxonomy): Eukaryota > Metazoa > Chordata > Chondrichthyes > Orectolobiformes > Hemiscylliidae > Chiloscyllium > Chiloscyllium plagiosum. The sequence continues at coordinate 126,781,388 of NW_028270140.1, read as the reverse complement.
GGTGTTCCGCAAGGATCTGTTTTGGGACCATTGCTGTTTGTCATTTTTATAAATGACCTGGAAGAGGGGTTAGAAGGTTGGGTGAGCAAGTTTGCGGATGATACGAAAGTCGGAGGAGTTGTTGACAGTGAGGAAGCATGTGGCAGGTTACAGCAGGATATAGAGAAGCTGCAGAGCTGGGCAGAAAGGTGGCAGATGGAATTCAATGTAGCTAAGTGCGAGGTGATTCACTTTGGGAAGAATAACAAAAAGATGGGGTACTGGGCTAATGGTCGGATACTTGGTAGTGTGGATGAGCAGAGGGATCTTGGTGTCCATGTACACAGATCTCTGAAAGTTGCCACCCAGGTAAATAGTGCGGTGAGGAAGGCATATGGCGTACTGGCTTTTATAGGTAGAGGAATTGAGTTCCGGAGTCCTGAGGTCATGATGCAGTTGTATAAGACTCTGGTACGGCCGCATCTGGAATATTGTGTGCAGTTTTGGTCGCCATACTATAGGAAGGATGTGGAGGCATTGGAACGGGTGCAGAGGAGGTTTACCAGGATGTTGCCTGGTATGGAAGGAAAATCGTATGAGGAAAGACTGAGGCACTTGGGGCTGTTTTCACTAGAGAAAAGAAGGTTTAGGGGTGACTTGATTGAGGTGTACAAGATGATTAGGGGGTTAGATAGGGTCGACAGTATGAACCTTTTCCCGCGTATTGAGTCGGGTATTACAAGGGGGCATAGCTTTAAATTAAGGGGGAGTAGATATAGGACTGATGTTAGGGGTAGGTTCTTCACTCAGCGAGTCGTTAGTTCATGGAATGCCCTGCCAGTAACAGTGGTGGACTCTCCCTCTTTATGGGCATTTAAGAGGGCATTGGATAGGTATATGGAGGATAGTGGGTTAGTGTAGTTTAGGTGGGCTTGGATCGGCGCAACATCGAGGGCCCAAGGGCCTGTACTGCGCTGTATTCTTCTATGTTCTATGTTCTATGTTCTCTCAACCCTACTTTTCTTTCAGCCTATCTGGGTAAAACTGTCCAAAATTACTTAGAGGTGCCCTTTCAAAATCCCTGGGGCCTTTAGCCCTCTGTTCACCACAACATCTCTACATCTATTGATTTGCTAAACCACCAACTTGCCTTCACTTTGGAAGTCCTAGTTCACATTAAAATTATTACTGTCTCACATCGTGGCCATTCCCGCTGGTATGACGCTCATTTCTACTTGCACAAAAGATTTGGTGAGCCAAATGGAGGGCTGCAGTGTTTTTTTTTATTTATAGGTTGTTGTCACTGGCTGGCCCTGATTTTTACTGACCATCCGTAATTTCCCTGGTGAAGGTGATAGTGTGCTGCCTACTTGACTGCTCTGCTCTCATTTGTCAAACTTTTCCTGGAACATTCTGGAATGCAAAGCTTTCTTTTTTACTTCTGGCTGTCTTAAACCTTTGTATCTGTTTTCTCCACCCTCCTTACAAGTCTTTCTGCACTGTTAACACTAGTGTCCCTCCTATTTCTGCTCTACATCTTACTCCTCGGACATCATTTGAACACAGTGTTGACTTCCAGCTCTACCTCACCACCACCTATCATGACCCTTTCCAATGTCTTTTAGTTATTGATTCCTTGGCTAAGTGGTCAGCATGACTGTTCTCTGATAAAATGCTGGAAATTTGGAAGTCATTTTCTTCAATTTGTTCCCTAGCTACTGATTATCTTTGCAATTATCTGACCCTGAATCAGACACTTTGCAACTGCGGTGCTATAAAAGACACTGTGCCCATCTTCACAAATCTAAACCAACACAGAACTCCTCTTTCCAATCTAGAACACTGGCCCACTCTGGTCTTCCTTCAGAGAATCTGCTGCTGAGGCTATCATCTAGGTTTTTAATACCTCTGCCCTTGGCTGTTTTCCCCATTGTCCCATGTTAAATCTTGTATACTTCATCTCATCCAAAACTCTGCTGTCCTTGTCCTAATGTGTACCAAATCCTGTCCACCCATCCCCCTGAGTTTGGTAGCTTACACTTTGGTAGTAGCTCCCCTTTAAACATTGCTTTCACAGCCAGTAGTGAGAATGAAGACAATTGATGATCAGAGGCCTAAATCATTTTTATGTAAGTGGTCATTGCATGTCAATCTTCATATTTTACACATACCACATTTGTTCCAGGAATAGATAGTGATTTGGGAAATGTATTTCTAACTTTCTAAAGCAGATCACTTAATTGCATATCCTACTTAACTAACAAAGACTTAAATCTCAATCTGGGTGAATTATTAGAATGCAGAATGAAATAAGTCCACAACATTTATTAACTGCTAAGTGATGAATAGAAACATGCTTAATATAGGATTCTAAGTATTTGATATTTGGCTAGGGGTGTGCATTAGCATTTATAATAGTCAGGACCAGAATTATACAAGTAGCTCAATCCTTGTATGTAAGGGCTATGAACTTGTCAGAGGGTGGTATGGTGGCTAAGTGTTTAGCACTGCTGCCTCACAGTACCAGGGATCCGGGTTTAATTCCCACCTTGGGCGGCAGTCTGTCTGGAGTTCGCACATTCTTCCCATGTCTGCGTGGGTTTCCTCTGGGTGCTCTGGTTTCCTCCCACAGTCCAAAAATGTGTAGGTCAGGTGAATTGGCCATGCTAAATTGCCCGTAGTGTTAGATGCATTAGCCAGGGGTAAATGTAGTGAAATGGGTCTGGATGGGTTACTGTTCGGAGGGTCGGTGTGGACTTGTTGGGCCAAATGGTCAATTTCCACATTGTAGGGAATCTAATCTAATCTAACTCCTGAAATGTGCAAACTGAAGTAAAGTTGTGACAATTGGTCCATGTTTTGTAAAGGGAGCTGATAAGCCTTTGAAAAGATGCAGGAGTTATAACAATTTAATTGAGTCTTTATGAATCTTAGAAAATATTTATTTATTGCATTTATTACCCCATTTGATTTGAGTAGTTCCTAAATAAAATTTTAAACGGGCTCATTATATATTTGAGAATTGTTTTGGTGAAGAAAATTGAGCAATACTTTACTTTCTGTATCTGCTTGTCAGACTTTGATTTGTAGTCTATAAATTTTAGAGTCGGACTGAAAAGAAAGCACTGGGGATTCAATGTTTGTGTTTTTAAACATATCAGTGGTTGAGTCTCTGCCATTCGAATCACACAGATCTATACCAATGATGTTTCTTTCAAATGCTAATTAATGGTTTTATGCCATTAATTCATGCTATTTGATGTTATTTTTGACATATTTCTAGGTAATCCAAAATATAGGCATACCACACTGATGAGTATATTAATTCTATGTGACAGCATTTGATTGAAATGTTCTGAACAACCATGGGTTTTGGAGCTATAATTAATTTAGGATTTCTGTCTCTGAGCTTCTTCAAAATAGTAAATGCAAAAGGTTGGAATAATTGACCATTTCTGTTCTGCTTATCCCCATAGCTTTCAGATCTGATCCTGACAAGATTCTTATCCAACTTTTTGTAATTAATGGAACACTAGCTGCCTTTGTTCAGAGACATGTCTGGGGACATGGTGGGGGTGGGATTGTGATGAGGTAAGAAAACTCTTCACACTATAACCTTGGTAGGGGTTTTAAAAAGTTTGATTGTGCAAGGAACTAGAAGATGCAGAGTGTCAAAGTTAAATAGCTTTTTATTTATCTTTTCTGTTTTTGAAGATCTGTTATATTTCCTTCAATCTTCAATGAAAAGATGTTGTGCTTTATGATACTTTTGAATACTTTAAGGCTGGAATCACCTTTGTAATTTCTCCTAACAGAGTTAAGCATCCAAACCTTTGTGAAAGTTTTGGTTTTCATTTGTGATTTTGATTTTATTTGATTGCAGCTACCTCAGTATTAAAGCAAGGCAGTATTTTGGGCGGCACGGTGGCACAATGGTTAGCAGAGACCCGGGTTCAATTCCCGCCTCAGGCGACTGACTGTGTGGAGTTTGCACGTTCTCCCCGTGTCTGTGTGGGTTTCCTCCGGGTGCTCCGGTTTCCTCCCACAGTCCAAAGATGTGCAGGTCAGGTGAATTGGCCATGCTAAATTGCCCGTAGTGTTAGGTAAGGGGTAAATGTAGGGGAATGGGTGGGTTGCGCTTCGGCGGGGCGGTGTGGACTTGTTGGGCCGAAGGGCCTGTATCCACATTGTAATGTAATGTAATATCATGGCAAAAATATTTTTTTTTCTCTTTTATGACAAAATTTAAATTGTTAATGCCAGACTAATTATATTTGGGGATTGAGCAGTTCAGAAGTTTATAAATCTCAGTTTTAGATTATTTTCTGTGTTGAAGAGTAACTGTGGTAACAAATGCTTTACATAACCAATTCTGCCTTAACATTTTTGTAGTGGTGTCAAATTAAGTCACTTGTGTCAAATAGATTAATTTTTAAAAACCACTCACCTGTATAGCACCATTCACAAATATCAGAATGTCCCAAAGCACATTACAGTCAATTAAGTACTTCTGAGATGCAGTCCTGGTTGTAGACAACTCAGGAGCTACTTTATGCACAGCTAGATCCTGTAAACAGCAACATGGTTAAAAACCACATCATCGGTAAGTATGATGCTGCTTTAAGGATAATTATTGACCAGGATATTAGGATCTCTGGATCTTTTTTGAAATGGTGACATGGAATATTTTATGTCCACCTGAGAAAAAAGGCAAGGACTCAATTTAATGTTTCAGCTAAAAATTGACACATTAACTGTAGAACACTGTCAGTGTGCAGTACTGCAATATCAGCCCTAATGCTTATGAAAGGTCTCTGGAGTGGGACTTGACCCCTCGACCTGCTGACTCAGAGGTGAGAATAAATGAATGTTGTTAAAATGTAATGAAGGGCCAAATATTGCAGATGATGGAATCTGAAATCAAGACAGAAAATGGTGTAAAATCTTAGCAGGCCAGGCATTATCAGTGGGAAGAAGTTGGTAAAAGATAACGAACGGTTCAGGATGATTAGTTTCCAACAAAATTTTTATCAGTTTTGATAAAGAGGGTCATAGACCTGAAGTGTTGTCACTAAGCAGGTTGGGCTTGTACGCATTGGAGTTCAAAATATTGAAAGAAGACCCTATTGAAACGTGAGATTCTTGGGCCTTGGCGGGATAGTTACGAACAGGTTGTTCTCCTTGTGGGATAGTCTTGGACTAGAGGGCATAATCCCAGAGTAAACAGAGGGCAGCATGGCAGATCAGTGTTTAGTTTTGCTAGCTCACAAGGACCTAGGTTCAATTCCAACCTGGTGACTGTCCGTGTGGAATTTATAGATTCTCCCTGTGCCTGCATGGGTTCCTCCTACAGTCCAGAGATGTGGCAGATTAGGTGGATTGGCCATGCTGAATGTGGGGTCGCAGGTATCTGGTTGGGCTGCTCTTTAAAGGGTCGGTGTAGACTTGAGGGGCCAAATGGCCTCTCTCTGCACTGTAGGGGTTCTACGATTGCCCATTTAAGGCATGAGAAATTTCTTCTGAGGGTAGTCGATCTGTGGAATTCTTTACTGCAAACGGCTTTTGAGGTCGGATCGTTAAATATGTTCAAGGCTGAGGTGGACAAATTTTTAATCAGCAAGGCATTCAAGAAGTATGGGGATATGGCAAGCAGGTGGAGATGAGGATTATCAGATCAATCTTGATTTCATTGAATAGCAGAGCAAAGTCAATGGGCCAAATTAGCTCCTTCTGCTGCTACATCTTATGGTCTACTTTTGCTATGCTGCCATAAATTCTACCTTTTGCATGTTTCCAGCAGTAAGCTTAATGAAATGGCCAGGAACGTTCAGTGTATGAGCTTTGCATTTATTGGCAGAATTCATGAAGATCGAGCCAATTCAAAGCTGGATTTACACTTAAAGTAGGATGTGTACAACATAAAATGTTTGCTATCCCATGTGTGGTGGACCAGCAGATTCACAGGATTCACATGAGCAGTTTCAGAACAGTTTATACTACTGTCACTGTTTGTTTTATTTGGATGGTATATAAAACAGTGTAGTTTAGAAGTTGCAAATATTTTTGTGTTCAGCTTTGTTGAACATATTTACGTGTTGAGCTAAAGTATACTATCCCCAACCTCTAAATTACTCCAGAGACATTTTACACAAAAGCAGTGTGAGCTGGAGAAACACAGCAGGTCTGGCAAAGTCTGTAGGTGGATAAACAGAGTTAGAGTTTTGAGTCAGTGACTTTTCATCAGAATCTTCTTTTTGGTTTATAGCGTGGGTCTCCATCTTACTTATATTGATATTTTATGGGATACTTGCCAGTGTTGACAGATGTATTCTATTCCTAAACAAAGCGTCAGAGATTGCTAATATTAGCATATAGTATATAATCTTGTATGAAGTTAGATGTGTGTGTGTGTATGTATGTATTTCAATCCGTCCATTTAGCAGACATAGCTATTTGAAGTTTTGCAGCTGTTGAACTGCGAATGTTAGCAACGTTTTCATTTGAATCAAAGTAAACTTAAGCCTTTCAGTGCACAACATACAAAAATTCCCTCTGATAGAGACATGTGAATTATTTATGCCGATCTAAATAAACAGGAATTACATCTGAGATGAAAATATCCAAGTTTCCAATTGGTAAAATTTGTTTGTCAATAGAAAACTGTGATCGTCACTGTTTATTCTGTTAGAGTTAAACACAGCTGCAGTCTTCAGTGAATAGTTATCAAGTTAGAATGTAGAAAATGTGATGATATGTTTGTTTATATTTTAAAAATGAGGCATAATGATAGATTTTAATTAAAGGTAAAACATATGACAGAATAAAGGTCAACATTGGGTACTCTTAATGATTCGAGAGTGTGGTGCTGGAAAAGCACAGCAGGTCAGGCAGCATCCGAGAAGCAGGAGAATATGCTTCTGCAGTCCCCACTTTCTCCTGCTGTTAAAGGTTGCTACCTCCCAGCCTGAAATGCTTGGTGCCATTTTGATGTTGTGAATAGAATCATTGAGTGATATACCAGAGAAAGATACCATTCAGCCTGCTGTGACTTCGGCAGCTCTTTGAAAGACCTATTTAATTAGTCACACACTGCTGCTGTTTCCCCATAGCTCTGCCAGTGTTTCTTTTTCAAGTGTTTGTCCAGTTTCCTTTTGGATGTTATGAATCTGCTTCCACTACCCTTTCAGGCATTGCATTCCAGAGTGTCATCCTCCACTGTGTAAACACACTTCTCATATTGTTGCTGACACATTTGTAAATTACTTTAAAGCTGTGTCCCACCCTTAGCAATGTTTCTGCGATTGGAAACAGTTTCTTATTTACTTTATCAAACTTCAAGCTCCTTCACGATTTTGAACATCTCTATTAAATTTCATGTGAATCTTCTCTGGTTTCTCCCACGTAGCAGATGGCTTGCATTTCTGATAAATCACTTTTGCATCTTCTCCACGGCCTTGATGTTCTTCCTACAGAATTGGACAGAAGTCTGTGGCTGGGTCCTAGCCAGGCTTCAAACGAGGTTGCACTTGTTTTTGGATTCGATACGTGCATCAATAAAGCTGCAGCTGGTGAGCTTTTATGACAGCCGCCTTCAATTGTCTTCGCCCCTACACCTCCAGATCTCTCTCTCTCTCTCTCTCTCTCTCTCTCTCTCTCTCTCTCTCTCTCTCTCTCTCTCTCTCTCGCTTCACCTCCTTTTAAAATCAAACTATTTAGTTTAAAATGCTCCTCTTCATTCTTCCTGTCAGAATGAGTCACTTCACAACAAAAGTAATCATCGCTCAACATGTGTTGGCCAGAATACTGCAGCTTATCCGTTTTTAAAAAAAATATTCATGGGTTGTGTCCAGTGCTGGCAAGGCCAGCGTTTGTTGCCAGTTCTCGATTGATCTTAAGATGGTGTTATGCTGCTGCCTTGAACTACTGCAGTCTAACCTCTATGCTTATACCCAGTGTTGACAGTGATTTCCAGGGTTGTAGTTAAGTGACAATGAAGAATCGGTGATGTATTTCCAAGTTGGGACGAAAGCTGTGTGACTTGGAGGGATGCTTGTGGTGAATTGTATTCCCAAGCATCTGCTGCCCTTGGCCTTTTAGGTGGTACACAACGTGGATTTGGATGGTGCTGTAGAAGAAGCCCTGTGGGGGTCGCTGCATTGCATCTTGTAGATGGGTGATGTCGTTGCCGCTGGGCAATGGTGGAGGAGGAGGGGGTTGGTGAATGTTTAAGATGATCGATGGGGTATAGGTCAAGTGTTTTGCCCTGGATGGTATCACACCAGAGAAATAAGAAATATTATGTCGGATTTTTGACTTCCTCTAGTAGATGATGAAAAAGTTTTGGACATTTGGATGCACAGCTTGTGACAGGACATCCAACACCTGACCTGTTATTGGAGCCAGTCTCTATGAAGCCGATTCAGTTCAATTTCTGTTGAATGCAGATCCCTAGGGATGTTGTCCATGGGAAATTTAGAGATGGTGTGCAGGTGAATGTTATGGGGGAGATGATCACATTTCTCTCGCTGATGAGATTTCACTGCCTGGCACTTGAGGCTCAGATCAACCCAAGCCTGAGCATTGTCCAGGTCATCTTGTATGAAGAGTCATGAATGAAACTGGCTGCTGAGCAATCATCAATGAATATTCTCATTCTCACTTGAAGATAGGGAGAATGCTGATACAGCTGAAGACAGTTAGACCTAGGAAACAAACCTGAGGCAGTCCTGCAGCAATATGCTGGAGCTGGGGCTGAGCCGATTGACCTGCACCATTTGCAAACACTCTTGTGCTAGAGTGTCTCTCAACTAATGAAGGCTTTGCCCCTGGATTCCAATTGACTTCAATTTCACTTGGGCTCCTTGGTGCTACATTCAGCCAGGGCCTGTCACTCTTTGCTCACCCCAGACCTAGACTTTAACTCTTCTAATGAGGTCTAGAGTCAAATATCCTGGTGGAATGCAAGTTGAACATCAGTGAGCAGGTTGTTCTGTATATTTGCCGTTTAGAGTCATAGAAGCATAGAGATATACAGCACAGAAACAGACCTTTCGGTTCAACGTGCCCATGCCGACCTAACCTAATCTAATCCCGTTTGCCAGCACTTGGCCCATATCCCTCTAAACCCTTTCCATTTATATACCCATCCAGATGCCTTTTGAATGTTATACCAACCTCCACCACTTTTTCTGGCAGCTCATTCCATACATGCGCCACCCTCTGCCTGAAAACGTTGCCTCTTAGGTCCCTTTTTAATATTTCCTCTCACCTGAAGCCTGTGCCCTCTAGATCTGGACTCCCCCATGCCAGGGAAAGGACCTTGGCTATTTACCCTATCCACACCCCTCATGATTTTATAAACCTCTATAAGGTCACCCCTCAGCCTCCAACACTCCAGGAAAAACTGCCCCAACCTATTCAGCCTCTCCCTATAGCTCAAATCCTCCAACCCTGGCAACATCCTTGTAAATCATTTCTGAACCCTTTCAAGTTTCACAACACCCTTCCAATTTGAGGGAGACCAGAATTACACACACTGTTCCGAAAGTGACCAACCAATGTCCTGTACAGCTGCAACATGACCTCCCAACTCCATCACTTTACTGTGATAAAGAGGCTGATGCTGATTGGATTGGCTGAATTGGATATATACTGCTTTTTTGTGCTCAAGACATAGCTGGGTAATTTTTCACATTGTCAGAGAGATACCAGAGTTGTCGCTGTACTGGAACAGCTCAGTTAGAGTGGGTGGAGTTCTAGAGCACCAGTCTTCAGTACTTTGCCTAATTTGTTGTCAGGATCCATAACATTAGCAGTGTCCAGTCATTTCTTGATATCGTGTGGAGTGAATGGAATTGGCTGAAGGGATCCAGGGAGGGAAAGGGGGAGGATACAAAATTGGCTTCATGGTAGGAGACAGAGTGGTGGTAGAGGTCATTGTTTGGACTGGAAGCCTGTGACCAGCAATGTGCTACAAGAATTGGTGCTAGGTCCACTGTTGTCTGTTATTTATAGAAGTGATTTGGGTGGGAATAGAGGAGACATGGTGATAAGTTTGCTGATAATACCAAAATTGATAGTATAGTGGACAGCAAAGAAGGTTATCTAAGAGTACAATGAGCTCTTGATCAGCTGGGCCAATGGGCCAAGGAGTGGCTGATGGATTTTAATTTAGATAAATGCAAGGTGTTGCATTTTGGTAAGACATACAAGGGGCAGGACTTACACAGTTCTCAAACAGAGACATGGGGGTGCAAGTATGTAATTCCTTTGAAAGTGGTGTCACAGTTAGACAGGGTGGTGAAGATGACGTTTGGCACGCTTGCCTTCATTGGGTCAGAGCATTAAGTACAGAGGAACCTCGATTATCCGAAGGACTCAAGTGGGAAGTATTTAGTGTGGTTAATCGAATGCTGGATAATCGATGCCAGATAACATAGTTAGCCACATGTCTGGACCTTTGCAATCTTGTTCGGATTATCCGAAATTCGGTGTATTGAATGCTGGATAATCGAGGTTCCTCTGTATGAGAGTTGGGACATGTTGCAGCTGTACAAGACATTGGTAAGGCCACATTTGGAGTACTGTGTATATTTCAGGTCACCCTACTGTAGTCAAAATATTATTTAACTGAAAAGGGTGCAGAAAAGATTTACAAGGACCTTACCAAGACTGAGTTTGAGTTATAGGCTGGGACTATTTTCCCTCGAGCTTGGGAAGCTGAGGAGTGACCTATGTAGAGGATTATGAAATCATGAGGGGCGTAGATAAGGAGAATAGCCATGGTCTTTTGCCCAGTGTAGGGGAGTCCAAAACTAGAGAACATGAGTTTAAGGTGAGAAGGGAAAGATTTAAAAGGATCTGAGGGGCAACCTTTTCACACAGAGGGTGATGTGTGTATGGAGTGAGCTGTCAGAGGAAGAGGTAGAGGCTGGTACAATTACAACATTTAAAAGGCATTTGGACAGTTACATGAATAGGAAAGGTTTAGAATGAACATAGGCAAGTGGGACTAGTTTAGTTTAGGAAATCTGCTCATCTTGGGCATGTTGGACTAAAGGGTCTGTTTCTCTGCTGTACAACTCTGATTCTGTAATGTCAGGAGGGGCCTGGGATATAATATCTGCTTGATATTTCTGGCTGCAGATGGTTAAAAAATGCATACATTGAGTCATTATGATAATAAAAAATGTAGTATTATTTAGTTTATTATTGCATCTCTTCCTCTTTTTCTCCACAATGTGACGCAAAATTAATACCCAGGAACTTGATGATACTTCATAATATTGCACCATTTCCGCCAGAAATTGTTGATGTTCAGTGAGAATACTTTTACAGGGACAGGTCATTTAAGGAGTTGCCTCCTGTCTTTTGCGCTCACAAAGGAATAACAATGATTTGTAGTCTGAAGTCCAACATTGAGTGGAGTCAGGAAAAAAAGTGTTTCATTGTGCTTGAAGGCAGAGAAGCAGGCAATTAAGTATTGCAGAATGCCATTATTATTCTATTTCAAATTTAGATCAAATGTCCATTTATATAAAATAACACAAAACCCTACTGCTGTTGACCAGTGTCATTATTTCTTCATGGTCACTGGGTCCAAAGAATAGGAAAAGAAAAGAAAAACCGTAATAATCAATGGGAGAGTTTTCAAGTTCTGATTTCAATCGCCCCAAAGCGACATGTATTCTTTATTCATCAACTCAAACCAGAACTTCTCAAGTCTGAACACGTTAAAAGGAGAAGATGGATACCAATAACAAGTAGATAAGTTAAAGTGGGAGGGCGAGCACGAACTTCAGGGTTGTGGTGGTGATGCTGCAAACTGGAGCCTCTATGAAATAAAACAATAATTTTAAAAATTAACTGCAGGTAACAATGAGTTACCACTCTTGGGGTAAATATAGGATTGTCCTATTTTTTGAATAATTATTCCACTTGTTGAAATGATTTAATTTAATTAAAAAAGACTTTAGTCAGTTTTAAAGCAGTGAGGTCCTTTGAAGTTGGGTGGCATGGTGGCTCAGTGGTTAACGCTGCTGCTTCACAGCACCAGGGACCCTGGTTCGATTCTAGTCTTGGGCGACAGCTTGTGTGGAGTTCGCACATTCTCCTTGCGTCTGCGAGGGTTTCCTCCCGGTGCTCCAGTTTCTTCCCACAGTCCAAAGATGTGCAGTTTAGGTAGATTGGCCAGGCTAAATTGACCATAGTGTCCAGGGAAGTGTAGGCTAGGTGGGTTAGCAAGGGGAAAATGCAGGGTTACAGGATAAGAAGTGAGTCTGAATGGGATGCTCTTCAGAGGGTTGTTGTGGACTCGATGGGCCAAGTGGCCAGTAACCAAACTGTTGGAGATTCTATGATTTCTAAGCAGCAGCAGTTTATGATTCGTCACCTGAGCAGTGAATTAATGAGTAAAGCTCATGAACATTTTACGATATTTCGATTTTTTTTTTGAAGTAATAAAAATTTAACTTGGAGCTTAAAAGATTCATTTTTATTTTTCCCCTTTTAGAAAGATTTATCGACATTTTGCCTAACCTCTACATTTTGAGTTTTGACTGACAAGAAAAAGGTCACTATTTGTCTTCAGGCCAAGGCTTAATGATCGTACACTTGGTTGTTGTTGGAGGGTAAATCTGGCAGACTTCAACATCGCCTCTCAGGAGAGATGGAGACAGCAAGGCAGTGTTATCCTATTCTGTGGAAATCAAAGGTTTCTCTGATGGTGGATGATATCAGATGTGTCTATTATTTTCTGTTCGATGCAGAAAGTAATTAGAAACTTCCACCTCCTGGTGATAAATTTTCAAGCCTTTGCTACCCACCGCACATTCTGTGTAAGAGCTTCTTAGTTTCCATGTCCTTTTAAACTTTCTTCAAATGTAAAGACCAACAATTAGACAAACACAAACTATTTAATTATCTACATAATTCTTTGCCAAATAATGTGAAACCATATCTTAGAGTTATTTTCCTTGCTGCTACCAAGGGATTTCCTTAATTTCCTTTTCCTTTACTGCTTTCTGAGTAGAGGTCCTGCTGGACAAATGGGTTATCTACTGGATGTGTGTGCTTCTAAAAAAAGTGTCTCTTGCATAATTTGAGTTATGATTCTAGCCAGATGGGAGCTAGTTATGTGCAGGTTGAAGTTGGTGATTAATTGTCACCCCACAGAGTGCAAAATTCAGGATATTTTGACTGCTGGGGCACATTCCTGTGTTCTGATAAAGATTCCCACCAGAAGTTAGTGAGAATGATTTTGCTTCCTGTGAGCAGAGTTTTGAGCTATTTTGTCACTGCTGAGGATATAGGACTCTTGGGGCACAGTGACCATTGAGCTAGGAGTCCTGGGTTCAACTCCCATATGCTCCAGAGGTGTGCAATAACATTTCTGAACAGGTTGATTAGAAAATATGTTGAAGCCCCTTGATATGATCTCTGGCAAGATAACTTGAAAGTTGGAGTGATTGTACTTGAGATTTACAGATTTGAAGTGTTAGTTTCTGCTGCGTGCTCAGTTAACTGGTCTTGGTGAGCTGATCATTGGGCAGCGGATGAAGCCGAATCATCTGATTGCTGGTCAGGGATTCCTGCAGGGACCCTACACCGATGACAAGTAAAGATACTAGTTATGGTAACTCAGTGCTTAAAAGCATTAGTTGAGACTCCAATACGAATAGTGAATACTTGGGGAACTGGACTTGGGAGGGATGCCATTGGTGATGAGATTATAGCCTAGTGTGAGTCGTCATTTTCAAGAGTGAGAACCAATAGATGTCGTGAAATACAGGCCATAATTTTTGTGCATTTTAGAACTTTTAGTTTCAGGTGTTGGAGGTTAAAATATTAAAATATTAAATGTACAATAAGTGGATATCTGATAGAGAAACTGGTAATAATTATGATGTAAATGCAGATTAAGAAGCATAGATTTAATTAATTGATGACGTTTTTTTTACCCACTATGTTTAACTCATTTCTGGACCTCTGGATAGAGCGAGAGTGTCTAATCTCCACAAGAAAAGTCGAAAGCTAGCAATTATGTGGCAGAGGTTTGTAAAACTGAGCTCTCACTCTAAAGTATTCTGACTGAATCGAGGAGTTGCACTGAGGGTAAAATTTTAAATTATATACACCTAAAATTTTATAAATACTTATATTAAAATATGTTTGATTTCATCTCAAAGCATGCCATGTACTTAAAGAGAACTATCTTTGTTTGCTGGCAGGTGAGTAGCTGAATTTGGGAGCAGATGGAAGCAGTTGCAGCTTCTGTTTGTGTACGTTTTTAAAAACTGATTCATGGGAGTCTCACTGGCCTGGCTAGCGTTTATTGTCAATCCCTAATTGCTCTTGAACTGAGTGGCTTGTTAGCCCATTTCATAGGGCTGTTGGCAGTAACGTGTGTGTCAGACCAGATAAGAGTTGCAGGTTATGTTCACCAAATGACATTAGCCAACCAGATGGGTTTTTTTCTAAATGACAATTAGGATGGTTACAAGGTTGTGATTAAGCTAAATTCTAATTTCAGACGTTATGGAATTCAAAATTTACCATCTGCTATGGTGGGATTTGAACTCCTGTCCTCAGAATTTTATACTGGGGTTCTGGTTATTAGTCCAGTGACATTATTATGATATCATTACCTCCCCAGGAGGCTGCCAGATTGAGCAAGCCAACAGCAGGAGATATTGCAGCATTTAACCTGCACTTAAAGCATTTAAAAAAAACTCCTTCCCCCCCCCCCCCCCCTGGAAAATGTGGGTCGGGCTCCATTTTTGTTTGGATTTTGTGAGAATAAAGCAGCTGGAAAGTTTTCTGTCTTGCAACTGGTGGAAGAAACCTACAATGATCCTCATAGAGCTGTGTGACAGAAAACAGTCAGCAGAGTTAGCTTGGGAAGCTATCTGCAGGAAATCCAAGCAAGGAGCTGAAGTTCCACAATTGTGAGATGTGTGAAGAAAATTGGAGGGTTGCATGGCCAAATAGATAATGGAAGGACCCTCATAGGATCTTATTTTGGAGGCAAACTGTAACCCTGAGGAGAGTTAAAGTAAATCCTGGAGGGCATGAATTTGGGGTCGGTTTCTGAAGGAGTGAGTTAGCTTTCAAGATTGTCATGTCTAAAGGATTTATGAGCATAAGTAATTATAAACGGTAAAATATAAATTTAGTGCTTTATTTATTTTTTCACATACACAATAAAGCTTGTTAAAAAACATTAAATCTTGTGGTGTAGTTCTTATGGTTGATTTCAATGTGTTTGGATTTCTCTTTAAATGTTAACACTCATTTACTTCAGTTGAGATGCAAGGATTATAAATGGGTTTGGCTGGAATGATCTCATTTAGGGAATGATAGCAAGATGAGGCCTAATTAGCTGCATAAAATTGATGTGTCAGCAGTGCTCATCCATGGGCTTGTCAGTGCTAGGTGCAGCGTTTGCTGTCATTATCGTCACGGCAGATCAATACAGAACTTAATGCTGCTGCTGACATTTTCACGCCAGAAGGTCATTGGAGGTTATCCTGAATTAATCCTGGAGAGGTCACAGGCTGCTCCTCTCGTCTTGATTGGTTGGAAATGAAAACTGTATTCGACCCGTGTGTGTGTGTGTGTGTGTGTGTGTGTGTGTGTGTGTGTGTGTGTGTGTGTGTGTGTGTGTGTGTGTGTGTGTGTGTGTGTGTGTGAAGAAGAGAGAACTCCATAGCGGTGTGGGAATGATTAAAGACAGTGTTGAACTGATTGGATCAATAAGGACTATATCCATACTTTTTATCTGGAAAATGGAAGTTCGCTTCGCTTTATTGTATAGAGAATAAATCAGTTATTTAATAACTCAAAACATGTCTCGATGTTGCAAATATGACAAAAAATGACAAAGTTAAAGGTTATGTATCTGAATGTGTTGCATTCAAACAAAGTAAACACATTGATAATGCACATTCCATTATGATCTGGCAGCCATTACAGAGATGTGGCTGCATGATAACAGTGACTGGGCCCTGAATGCTGAGGACTATCTGACTCTTTTTTTTAAAAAAACTGGGCAAAGGTGGAAAGGTAGCACAAGAATGACATTGGTGCAGTAGTTAGGGATGAGCCTGGTTCAGTACATGAGCAGTATGTAGAATTGATTTGAGTGGAGATGGGGAATATTAGTAGGCGAACTAACTCACTAGTAGGGGTGAACTAAAGCTCTTTTCTCCCCACCTCCCCAATCAGTGACCACAGTGTAGGATGAAATATGCAAGAAAAAATATTGGCATGTGAGTTACGAAGAACAATAATCATAGTCATAGAGATGTACAGCATGGTAACAGATCCTTCGGTCCAACTTGTCCATGGCAACCAGATATCCCAACCCAATCTAGTCCCACCTGCCAACACCTGGTCCAAACCCTCCCTAATCATCTACCCATTCAGATACCTTTTAAATGTTGCAGTCGTACTAGCCACCTCTGGCAGCTCATTCCATATACTTCTAACCCTCTGCGTGAAAAAGTTGCCCTTAAGCTCTCTTTTATGTCTTTCCCCATGCCCTTTAGTTCTGGACTTCCCCACCCCAGGGAAAAGACTTTGTCTATTTACCCTATCCATGCCCCTCATGATTTTATAAACCTCTATAAGGTTAACCCTCAGCCTCTGATGCTCCAGGGAAAACAGCCCTACCTATTCAACCTCTCCCTGTAGCTCAAATCCTCCAACCCTGGCAACATCTTTGTAAATCTTTTCTGAACCCTTTCAAGTTTCACAACATCTTTCTGATAGGCACGCAATATTCCAACAGTGGCCTAACCAATGTCCTGTACAGCCGCAACATGAGCTCCCAACTCCTGTACTCAATACTCTGGCCAATAAAGGAAAGCATACCAAACGCCGCCTTCACTATTCTATCCACATCATGGATGATTTTAATCCACGTTTAAAACAGAAAAAGGAAATAGTTCATGTTCTCAAATGAACAAGAGAGCGGGATTAATTGATGACCTTGGAATAAAGGCACCCAAGGTAGCAGCAACGACAGTATGGTTAAATTTTGTGTTCAGTTTGAAAGAAAGAAGATGAGTCTAAGACGAATATTTTAAATGTAAATAAAGATAACTATATGTGCATGAAAGGTAAGCTAGCTGAAGAACTTCAGATTACTAGGTTAGGAGACAGATCAATATAGAAGCAGTGGCCAACATTTAACATGATATTTAAGAAGACTTAAGTATAGTCATTCTCTGACTCCTCATCCATGACTAACGAAAGAGTTAAAGCATAAAACTGAAGGAAAAAGCATATAAATGTGCAAAGATGCCAATCAGAAGAGTGGTTAGAATATAAAGAACAACAGACAATGGTCCTAAAAGATTAATCAGGAGAAGAATTTAGAGTATGAGAGGAAGCTAGCTCATAACAACAAGTATTTCTGAGTATTTAAAATGTAAGAGTAAATGACATGCGTTGCTCCTGTGAAGGGTGGGAATGCAGAGTTAATAGTCGATAATAAATAAGTCGTAGATAAAATGAACAAATACTTCTGTATTCACTCTGGAGGATGCAACAAAATTTCCAGTAATGGCTGTAAATCAGGAAATGGAAGGGAGAGAGGAACTGGTGAAGTGTAAAATTGCTGGGAATGCAGAACTGAGCAACTGCTGGATTTGTGGACTGACAAACTTCTGATTCCTGATTAAATTCACCCTTGGGACTTTAAAATTGGTGGTGAATAGGGTAATAGATGTATTGATGTTAATTTTTCCAAAATTCATTAGATTCTGGAAAAGTTTGAAATTGGAAAGTAGCAAATATATTTCCTCTATTCAAGAAGAGAGGGAGGCAGGAAACCGGACACCACAGGCTAGTTGCTTTGACTATTTTGAAAGTGTCAGAATCAAACATTAAAGAGGTTTCAGCTTGGTACTTAGAAACTCTCAAGATGATTGGGAAGGGTCCGTGTAGTTTTATGAAATGGAAACCGATTTATTGGGGCTCTTTGCATGTTATTCTTTCAATGTGGCTAGAGGGAGTCTGTAGACATTTGGATTATTTTTTGACAGGGTGCCGCATAAAAGGTATTGTGCAAAGTCAGAATCACGGAGTTAAGGATAATATATTAGCATGGATAGAAGATCCTCTGAGTAAGGAAAAGGTCAGACAAATTTAGCACAGCATCGTCAGATTTGTTATTCTGTAATCAAGGGAGAGCATTGGCACTGATTAATCTTTGGTAACTCCTACCATTACTTATGCTCCTGAACTTCAAGATGGAGTAAGTTATTAACTTAAAATGTTTTAAGCTAAAGGAATGGAAATTCAACCTGGTGCAGAATTTATGCTGAGCTGGCAATGCATACTGACATGAGGGGATCTGAAATTGGGCTTCTGGCCACCCATCAATAATTAATGTGAACCCCTGTTGCCTTCCCTGTCTCCAGAGGCAGTGTGCCCATTTCAGCAGATGGATTTTGGGCTATTTATTTACCGGAGTGTGTGTCGCCTGCTGAACAAAATGAGCCTGACACCTGCTCTGTGGCAGCCCATTTTCTCAAAGAGGAGTTAAAACCAAAACAGTAAGTCTCTGGATGGTTTGTATAAATGACCTACTGTGTGTAACAGGCAGCAACCCTGAATGAGATTAATATTTGTTTTTTTTTTCAGGCATAATTGGGGCACAGACTATGGCCCCACCAATACTACTATTTTCTATTGAAAAATGGGCACATTGACCAATTTTTATACCAAGCTTCTGATACTAAAAATTTGACTATCGTTTCAGAAACCAATTACTGTTAAGCATTTTGTTTTGCTGCCGATTTCCACTAATTTTCCTTTTTTCTTATTTTGACAGACAATGCAGCACAGAAAGGTCAATTTAATATGAATTTCTTATCAGGATAGCTGTATTGGTTTTTGAGTCCTACAATGTCAGAGTAAAATCATTTTATTATACAGACTTGCCCATTTGGAGACCAAATAGATAACTGAACTGCATGTGCGGGATTGCAGAAGGCTGATAAAATTTCACATTTTGTTCAGTTAAACTGGGTCAAGGTTTTAAAAAGAGATGAAACACAAAACAAAAGACCAAGAAACTTCACAGGGCTTGTGTGTACCTTTTTATCATTTACTTTGTTTAGTGAATCTATGGTACCATGAAGCAGAGAACAATAGATATATTGACTATTAGTCAAATCAGAAGGTAGGTTAAGCTAGAGTGCCAAATTTCAAAACATTTTGTAGATTTGAGACTTGATCATACATGATTATAGACCATGATTGTGTGATAGATTTATTAAGCAATACAAACTATATTATGTGGTATTTTAATTTGGCAATTTTATACAACTGAGTCTTCCAGGACTCTAGTCTTCACACTTCATATAGGTGTGACATGGTCTCTTCACATATTCTGTTGACTGATTATCTTTGATTTTTTCTTCTGTCAGTGTACACTGCTGTTCCGAAACAAATCATTGGTACAAATAGTGAGACTGTTCATTGACTTCTCCATGTAATTGTTTATTCTTGATCTTCAACACATGCTATGAACTTCAGTGCATTGTCACTGCTATTTCAGCATCCAATGTCACAAGTAAGTTTGTCATATTTTATCCTTTTTTTTGCTGGTGGTCGACCCTGTTAATGGATATTCCAATTGCTTTTTGATTGGTTTCATCTGATGACCCAATTTCTTTACATTTCACTCCAAATGCCCTCAGATTTTCATTGTTCTTCTTTACCCTTGCAAACTGTTCCAAAAGTCACAATTTTACATAGGATTTCAAAGCATTTCCTAGTATAACAAATGCTAAGCATTTTGCAAGACATAAAACTAAGTTTGCTTTTCCAAGGCACTGATACATATAGTTAGAGTATATTAATTCACCTCTCAACATAATTACTTAAACTTCTGCGCATGCTAAAAACCACAATGAAACATAGCTGTTGTTTCAGCATTAGGTGTCATCTGGGTCATGTGGAAGTTTGTTAGATGCTTAACTACTTTTGTCCTTGCTTAGCCACATTACATAATAACTGCAGTTTGCTTAACCACATTATTTAACAATCCCATCTTGATATGTTCCCACAAGGTTAACCGTCATACTTTGCAATTTGGCCTTGGTGTAAGAAGACAGCGAAAATAAATCATGAAAGGATTGTGAAATCCCTAAATCCTATAGTTTGCAGTAAAGCTTGCTAAGATACATTGAATTCAATCCTCAGCAAAATATTACTTTGCAAGACTTGTTATTGCAAACAGTGGATAAAATATTATTCTGTTATTTTGTTTTCCTTTTAAGTAGAAATATTGTGAAGAGCATCTTCCATTCCATCTTGATTGCATTTTTGATTACAGAAGTTAATTGGCTGTGTGACTATTTCTATAAATGCAGGAGGTGTGACCCCAGTAAAAATATTCACATAAATTGCTTTGGAGCAGGATGATAGTTAATTGCTGTTCCCTTATGGATTTAACAATTAATCTAATACTGGGCAAGTTTAAAAATGAGTTGAATTTTTGTTTCAAAAGATAAGTAAACCTGTTTGGGTAAATTTCAAATGTATTTAGCAGCTTAACCTTTGTATTCTCCCTTGAATTGCCACATCTGTTTCTTCCGACTGGAGAATATGATTTCCGTGGGAACAAGAAGCAATTGAAATAAAATTCTGTAGATGTAATATTGTAGTTTTGACAAGGAGCATAGTTGCTAATCTCAAACTAAGATAAGCCAACCAATTAAGAAAAGATTATGGATGTTCTTGGTAGCACAGTTTGCCTTTAGTGCAGTGGGATTAATTTCCTGACATACTGTGTACAGCCAGATTTGTATTAGTAACCAAGAGGGTCCTCAGCATAATGGGCAAGAAACTATGAAAGATGCAATACATGTAATATTGGACCTCTATAATGATATGTAAATAACTTTTATTTGACCCAACATTGATGTCTTTATTAGTCTTCTAAATATATACATTCTTTGAGCTATAAGTCAAATTTAATTTGTTAACTTCCTTGTTTAAGTATATTACTGTGTAGTTCTGTGTTCAAATAATTGCATTATACTTCTGTGTTAGGGGCAGAAGTTGAGCTGAATAAGTCCGAATATGTTTGTTGCCATGTTATTTTAGCTTTATCTTCTGTTGCTTCTGCTCCCAAATTGCTGATCACTCCAAAAGTGTGCTTTTTAATTTGTGACTTAATTGTGTCTTAATTGATCAACTAACAACAACCTGCCTGAGATGGGGGTGGCAGAGGTTGCCTGAGTGGAATGATGACACCTTTTGATAATTCAACTGCATTTTTGCAATGATATTTGGATTATAACTGTACAGTTCATTCTTAAATATGTGACCACTTTATTATTAAACTCTGTCCCCCACTTTTAGATTCTCCCACGAAGGGAAATTTATGTCAACATTGCATCTTATATCTTTCAATAAGATCTCCTGTCATTCATCTAAGCTCCAATGACTATAGGCACAACCTTTTCTTACAAGAGAACCCCTTACTCCCAGGAGTAAGCCTAGTGAACCTTCCCTGAATTGTTTCCAATGAAAGTATATCCCTGCTGAATTAAGGAGCACAGAACTGCATACCGTTCTCCCAGGTGCGGTCTCAACAATGTCCTGTGCAGTTGTAGCAAGACTTCCCAACTCCTGTACTCAATCTGTCTTGCAATAAAGGTCAACACTCCATTTGCCATCCTAATTATTTGCATTAGCAGCTTTCCACCTTTTGCTTTCATATAGTGGCAGTGTTCTGTAGTCTCTCTCCATCTAAATATTATTCTTTTCTATTCTTCCTACCCAAAGTGGTCAACCTCCTATTTCCTCATAATATACTCTATCTCCTGAGTATCTGCCCACTCTCTTAAGCTGTCCCATGTCATACACTTAATATCCTCCTCACAACACCCAGTGATGATCATAAATTCATTGCTGATTGTTGGAAAGACCCATCTGGTTCACTAATTCCTTTAGGGAAGGAAACTGCCTTCCTACCTAAGGCTTACATGTGACGCCATAGCCATTGTAATGTGGTTGACTCTTAACTGCTCAATGGGCAATAAATGTTGGCCTAGCCAGCGACACCCTCATCCCACAAATGAATAGATTTAAGAGAAAAAGCTTGATCCTTAGATACCTTTGGGGTCTGAAAAATGAATGTAAATTTAATTTTAGAAATTACAATATGGCATCCCTTCTCTTTATATCCAAGCCTTTTCTGGGCATGTCTGTGGAGCGGAGGGAAATTAATATGACTGGAAGATCAAATGAACATTTGTGAGAGGGCGGCATGGTGGTCTAGTGGTTAGCACTGCTGCCTCACAGCGCCAGGGATCCGGTTTCGAGTCCCATCTCAGGCAGCTGTCTGTGTGGAGTTTGCACATTCTCCCCGTGTCTGTGTGGGTTTCCTCCGGGTGCTCTGGTTTCTTCCCACAATTGAAAGATGTGCAGGTTAGGGTGGATTGGCCATGTTAAATTGCCCATAGTGTTAGGTGCATTAGTCAGGGGTAAATATAGGGTTGGGTGGATTACTTTTCAGAGGGATGGTATGGACTTGTTGGGCTGAAGGGCCTGTTTCCATACTGTAGGGAATCTAATCTTATGTACACCGGTGACTAATTGGACTTTCCTATTAGTTGGTATTCAATGCAAGTTATTTTTACCTTCTCAGGAGTTTTCTGTGCAGTGAGAATCAGTTGAATGCACCACATTAATGAGAGAGTTCACCACAAAACAAAACTACTTAGCAAGAAAGCAAACTAAGTAATGGTCCATTTACAATGCAAGTGGGCCTGTAGACTGCATTCAATGTCTAAAATGTATAGCTGCCACTAATATGGAGGGGAGCATTGCCTGATGTGAATCAGGACCTCAGCTCTGGCAGAGCAGTCTCCATAGCATTTTCTGAAGAGATGATTTGGAGGTTGCTGGTATTGGACTGGGGTAGACATAGTTAAAAATCACACAAGCACCAGGTTATAGTCCAATAGGTTTATTTGGAAGCACTAACTTTCGGAGCGACGCTCCTTCATCAGGTGGTTGTGGAGTATGAGATCGTAAGAGACAGAATTTATAGCAAAAGTTTACAGTGTGATGTAACTGAAGTTATATATTGAAAAAGATCTGGATTGTTTGTTAAGTCTCACATGTTGGTTTCAGTTCTTTCATATGCAAATCACAGAACTTTTTTAAAGTTACATTCTCAAGTGAACTTTAACAATTGGTAAAAACAATGACTGCAGATGCTGGAAACCAGATTCTGGATTAGTGGTGCTGGAAGAGCACAGCAGCTTCCAAGGAGCAGCGAAATCGATGTTTCGGGCAAAAAGTGTCATGTTGGTCCAGATAATGCATTGAAGGTGTGAGGTGCCCTGTGTGAGACTGTCTGTGCCCCAATGTTCAAGGGCAATGATACCATCTTTGAAGACTGCTACACCTTTTTTTACCCACCCTGTCTCTACTATAGACCTATAACTCAAGATGTTAAGTATCTAGTGCTGTTCTGGCTTGAGCCACTTTTCTGACCATCCTACTATGTCTTACCCCTTAGAGCAATTTCTGCTTCCAGTTTCTCAATTTTGTTCAGTATACTCCATGCATTTACATACAATTTAATGCTGCCCTTATCTATTTCTTGCCCACTGTAAGGCAACCATTTCTTTATTCATCATCAACACTCAATCGTTCTCTCCCTTTCCTTTTCCCTATTCCCCATCTTCTCTCTTTTTGCTTTCTCTGGTAATTCCAAAACTAGGCCCATCAGTCATCTCAACCCCTGCCTTACAAGTGTATATTTACCCCCACTGCACTATTTACTCCCTCAGCTAGGAGATTAGTTCCATTTCTACTCGGATGGTAGAATCTATCTGTTCTGAACAGCTTTATCCTTTCTCAAAAGTTATCTCAATGTCCCAAAAATCTAAACCCCTATCTACTATACCATCCCTCAAGCCACATATTAACCCCCATGATCTACTTTTGCCTAAAGGTGAAGCTAGTATTTTTGAGATCATTAACCTGGAGATTCTGCATTTTAAACTATTCTTTAACTCCTGAAACTGATCCTGCAAGTCTTCCAAGTTATCCATCCTTATATTGTTGGTTCCCACGTGAACCACAGCCACTGGTTGTTCACTTTCCCTTTCCAGAAGTAAATCCAGCGATTTTGATATGTACTAAACCCTTTCACTTGGGAGACAACAGATCACATAGCACACTCAATCTCACTTGCAAACTAGACTCAATATTCGCTGAACTATTGAATCACCCACCACTACTACTTCACTCATCTGCCTACCAGTGATCTCAGTCTTGACTGAGGCAATTTCTCTCAGAATCCTCACCACCATCCTGTTGGATGTTGTTCCTCCTGGTTGAGGACTGGATCCACTGTGATGCCCTTTTCAGTCATGGTGACTGAGCTGACTTCTCCCAGAATCCTCCTTGATCATTTCTCACTTTTGTCCTCTGTTAATGGTGAGGAAATTGACAATATATTGGATGAAGAATCTGTAGTTTCTATTGATTACAATTGGATGCTACACATGAAATGTAGCCTTCTTCAGCCATCCAATATTCAGCTCAAGGGTCTAGCATTTGTTCCAGTGAAGAATATGAGGATGGCTAATCTTCACTATAAGGGGCAGAGATCACCAATACTCTATATCATTACTGAACATCAGTTGGTTTTATTAAATGCAGAAGTTGTATGTGGGTTTTGAATCTTTCTTGTTTCACTGAGAATATAAAAAACAGAAATGTTATCCCGAGGAACTCAGGAGGATAGTGCTGAGCTTATATTTTCTAATAGAAGAGCAACTACAGCAGCAGAACAAAAATACAAAGGTGACGCGATAAAGAAGGTATCAGTGAAGTGTATGTATTTGCTAATTCTGAATCCACATACTACAAGCAAACAGCTACAACTGTAATTTGATACCAAAGTTCCTTCTTATAATGAATGATTTGGTGATGCTGTTGTTGGACTGGGGTGTACAAAGTTTAAAAATCTCACAACACCAGGTTATAGTCCAACAGGTTTAATTGGAAGCACTAGCTTTCGGAGCGACGTTCCTTCATCTTATAATGAAGGCTGCACCACTATAGAAGAGGAGGACTGGACCAATATCCCAACATCTCAGCTACTGTGACCACATATCAGCGCCTGTTGGAGGTGGACCTAAACATGGAGAAGTTACAGCAAACTCATCTAAAGGTAAAGCACCTGTGAAAGTTGCAGGTTAAGTGCAATGCAGAGGCAAAATTTTAAGCACACCTTTGTGCTTAAAGGAACTGTAACTGTAAAAGAGCTTGTAATAGTTTGCTCACAAATGAACACCAGCAAAACTTCAGAATTTCCTACAGGCAACAAGGTGGCCACAATATCTGTGATGTCTCAAATAATGGAGTCAGAAAAGAATATGGAACACTCATCAATAGTTAATCTGCATAAATATTAGCTAAAGTCTCCAGTTAAGTCTCATCAGCAAGCCATGAATCTGCTTCTATTTTAGGGTTCTTGTGGCAGAGTCCCTATCTCTGGGTCAGGAGCCCCACGTTTAAGTCCTACATGCTGCAGCAGTGTGTAATAACAGGTTTGAACAGCTTGGTTAGGAAAATACCTTCACTTAAATTTTAGGGCTCCAGTGGTACATTGGTCGTGTTCCTACCTCTGATCCACGAGGCTTGAGTTTAAATCCACCTGCACCGGGGATATGTAATAACATCTCTGAAGATGTTTAAAGTTGAATTGATGGGTGGAAAAGACACTCTGAATATTTGTCTAAAACAGAATTTAAGATCAATGTGAATTAGAAGCTGGGGAAAATATTCTGCTGCAATCAACATGATCTTGCATATAAAAAAGAAACTACTTTTTCTACTCCGAGGGTGGGTGTATGTTTGGAATGAACTGCTGGAAGAAATGGTAGAGGCAGGTACAATTACAACATTTAAGTCATCTGGACAGGAACGTGAATAGGAAAGGTTTAAAGGGATATGGGCTAAACGCAGGCAAATGGGATCTGTTTAATTTGGGAAACTTGGTCGGCATGGACAAGTTAGACCAAAGGATCTGGTTCAATGCTGTATGAGTCTCTTGAAAAAACCAAGATCGTCATTAAGGCTTGCAGAAAAATATCTGAGGAAAGCAGGGCTTTGTTAACGACAGGGACCAATTTTAGAATGGTTATGGTCGTTTGAAAAAGGGATGAGAAAAAGACTGAAGGAAGTGTTGAACTTAAGCCCCAGCTGAAACTCTCAAATAAGATTCAATCTGGTAGGAGGCTCCTGTCCAATGTTCTGTCAAGTCTGCAGCTCAAAGTATTGCAGAGGAGCTTCCTGGCAATCCCACTCCAGATGAAGGAACCCTGGCAGGCCCATTTTGAAATCTTCTATTGTTCACAATGATGAAGCCCCACTTCTTCCTGGTATCCTTAGAACCCCGGTCTTTGGAGAGTGGAGTGCCACCAGGATCGGTGCTGGGCCCTCTACTTTTTGTCATTTACATAAATGATTTGGATGCGAGCATAAGAGATACAGTTAGTAAGTTTGCAGAAAACACCAAAATTGGAGGTGTAGTGGACAGCGAAGAGGGTTACCTCAGATTACAACAGGATCTGGACCAGATGGGCCAATGGGCTGAGAAGTGACAGATGGAGTTTAATTCAGATAAATGCGAGGTGCTGCATTTTGTGAAAGCAAATCTTAGCAGGACTTATACACCTTAATGGTAAGGTCCGAGGGAATGTTGCTGAACAAGGATACCTTGGAGTGCAGGTTCATAGCTCCTTGAAAGTGGAGTCGCAGGTAGATAGGATAGTGAAGATGATGTTTGGTATGCTTTCCTTTATTGGTCAGAGTATTGAGTACAGAAGTTGGGAGGTCATGTTGCAGCTGTACAGGACATTGGTTAGGCCACTGTTGGAATATTGCATGCAAATCTGGTTCAGAAAATATTTACAAGGATGTTGCCAGGGTTGGAGGATCTGAGCTACAGGGAGAAGCTGAACAGGCTGAGTCTATTTTCCCTGGAGCGTCGAAGGCTGAGGGGTGACCTTATAGAGGTTTACAAAACTGAGGAGCATGGATAGGATAAACAGACAAAGTCTTTTCCCTGGGATCGGGGAGTCCAGAACTAGAGGGCATAGGTTTAGGGTGAGAGGGGAAAGATATAAAAGAGACCTAAAGGGCAACTTTTTCACGCAGAGGGTGGTACATGTATGGAATGAGCTGCCAGAGGATGTGGTGGAGGCTGGTACAATTGCAACATTTAAGAGGCATTTGTATGGGTATATGAATAGGAAGGATTTGGAGGGATGTGGGCCGGCTGCTGGCAGGTGGGACTAGATTGGGTTGGGATATCTGGTCGGCATGGATGGGTTGGACCAAAGGGTCTGTTTCCATGCTGTACATCTCTATGACTCTATGTACAGCCTCCATTAGAAACCTGTATCAGTCCTTTTGAGATCTAAAGGGGGAGCAATTCTTGCCATAGATTCAGAGGTGCTATTGTTCATTCCAGGCCAGCCTTAACCTCATTAGAGTGGGGGAAGTAGTACCACTGCTTTCACATTCAGGTTATCATCAGAGTTTGGATATTAATTTGCCAAACTTTTGTCATTCCAAGGAGAGTGAAGTATAGCTCATCTACCTACACTTTCTCAGAAAGAATTGAGAGTATTGTTGGAGATTGAAGCCGAGGTCCTAAAGAGACCGTTTCTGGGGGCTGTGGGGTAAGGGGTGTAGAAAAGGCAGTTAAGGCTTAAGGGTAGAGTGAAAGAACTTGGCTGTGTGGGGAGGGGAGTATGTGGCATAAAGGGTGAACTGTACCATTACTATAATTAGTAATTATTGAGCATATATGCAAGGAGGCACATCATGTCCCATGTGTCTAGTGTATCGGATTGGCTTTATACTGCCTTCTCTAATATACTGTACTGTGTTAAGTTTAGTAAAACTCAGCGAGTTTTAGCAAAACTTGTTAATGCTTACCTGAGTGCATACAATTCATCTTACTACAATCAAGAGCTTTCTGTTGAGCTGTCCTAATGATTCTACCCTTAACTTATTTTCTGACTATTTCTTCACTTAAATATTTTTCTTGTATAGTCATTGTCCAAATTGAAATCTGATAGTCAATCAATTTAATTCTACATTCTGTTGTTCTACATTTAAAATGTAAAAAATGGTTTCTGATCAATTCTGTAATTATACCTCACCCCACCACTTTTCCAATCCTGATATTTATTTGTTTTCTCAAATTTTTGGTTTAAAAAGGCGCGTGATCTTAGCCACTGTCTCAATCTGCAAATGTGGCTGTCTTTGTTTCCCTCTCCTTTAATAACTCAACAATTAATAACTACAATGTCCATTTGCAGAATTGTAGTCCTTATTAGGGAACGATGGGAAAGTATCATCACTATTTTCTTATGTACTGTTACCACCTCCTACCAAACAGCTTTATACTAATATATACTGTATGCAATATAGTACAATAATTTGAAAGTAGTGAACCTTGAAACTTATGTTTGCAAATTAGTTTGCAGGGAGGCTCACACAGCATTCGGGCAAATTTCTTATCTCTCATTACTTTCATCTTCCTAACTTGTAGTTCGTAAAATGTATTTTTTATAATTCAAGGGAGAAATATTTGGAAATTAACTGCCTCACTTTTAATTATCAACGTAAAATTTACTAATCAGATGATCAAAGGATGATGCCTCTTGCATTTATGCTTTCCTTCCATCTTAAGTAGTTGCCATGGCAATGGAAGGTTGAATACTGCGAAATAATTACGCCTACCTAATTTAACAAGCTTAATAGAACCACTTTTTGTCTCCATCCCTAGTTCTTAATTTGAGATAAACTAATTGCACTTGTCACATTAGAAGAGATATACAGCTGTGGTATTGGTGCACTTTTGCTTATTCCTTTCTCTTTTCATGTTTTATAGAAGACTTTTGTTCTTGATAGCTTTTGATTGAGTAAGCTGTTCTAATACGAAGTGAAGTTAATATTGCTAAACCGTTGAAGTTTGGCTTAATAGGTTGCTTTGAGAAGTTTGAATTTCCTTGTTAAGCATTTAACGGCAGGCTACAAGATATGCTGTGCAATCTTGTCTAAAAATTCTTTAACATGTTTTCAATTAAATATTTCATTGAGAATTAATGAAGAATCTGTGTTTATAGTGTTTTGATGGTTATAATGTTCGTATTTTGTCTGTCTTCATTTTACAATCAGCATTTCAAGCGATTTAATTCCTTCGATCATGTACGATTGTCTACATCATGGCTATCCACACCTTTGGATTTATTTATGTGTATGTTACTGATATATAAAATATGTATTTCTGCAAGGCCCCTGTATAGGTAGAAGCCTGAAAATAATTTACAGGACAGCAGAGAAGCAATTCATTTGGCCCATTCCATAGAGAGATTTAAAAGCAAGGGCAGGTCAAGTACTGAAGAATATGAGGACAATAAGATGGGAAAATGTGATACAAGAAAGACATTGAAGGAAAAGTCGTATGAAGAGATGCATAATAATGGAGAAGGAATCAGAGGAATAAGAAGATTGGCCAACAGGATTTGGGGATAAATATTACATGCCCTTTGAGGTCAGGGTCACAGTGTGCAAGTTTAGTGAGATGAAAATTTTAGTAAAGTTTAAGGATTAAAGGGACAGTGGCAGTCTGTGTGTAAAAGTTGGCAAAGGGACTGAAAGTAGCGGGAGATGGTGGTTGTACTGAGTTGGGGAAGCATGTGGTCGTGTTTCCCAGGCATCACTGGGACTATGATCGTTTTTGACGTATATCTTTTGAATATTTGTTTTGTTCATAATGGCCTGGCCATATGCTGATGACATACAAACTCAGAAATGTAATAAGCAGTAAGAAGGAAAGCAGCAGAAATTGGAATGCATAAACCCTATAAAATGACAATACATATGGATGTTGAAAACCAATGTATTTTCGCAGAAATAGTGAGGAGGGGTTGCATTAGCTAAATATCGCAGTTTTAAAGTGAAAAGAGGGCCTTGTGGCTCCATGGTAGTGTCCCTGCTTCTGGGCAACGAGGTCTGAGTTCAAATTGCATTAGTCCCTGAGAATGTGAAAATAAAACTACACGTGGAGATTGGTGGCTGTTCTGAGACCTGATTACAGATTGCTCTTTCTCTGCAGCAAATGCTATATCAAACAAAAATGTTTTTGTGATGCAGTTGTTGTGTCCCTGTCTCTGAGCGGAAGACCAGGCATTAAGATCCACCAACTCTCAACCTGTCGAGAGTGTGTTGCTGGAAAAGCCCAGCCTGTCAGGCAGCATCCTGACATTTCAGGTATAAGCCCTACATCAGGACTGATGGTTCCTGGTGAAGGGCTGATGCCCAAAAAGTCAATTTTCCTGCTCCTCGGATGTTGCCTGATCAGCTATGCTTTTGCAGCACCACACTCTCTACTCTGATCTGCAGTCCTTATATGAATAGGAAGGGTTTGGAGGGATATGGGCTGGGTGAAGTGAGGTGGAACTAGATTGGGTTGGGATATCTGGTTGGCATGGACAGGTTGGACCAAAGGGTCTGTTTCCATGCTGTACATCTCTATGACTCTATGTCTCACGTTCTCCTAACTCTCAACATGTATGTTAACACCTATTTAACAGGTCAGAACAGGTTGATTTAAACAGCCTATAATTTGAAAGGGGCTGTAGGAGCAGAGAAAGCTCTGAAAGTTTTGAAAGTGACTGGATAAGTTGAGAATATTTTTTATTAACAAAAATCTAAATTGAATTCTTAGTTTTATTGATAGAGGCATTGAGTACATAAGTGAAGGAGTTAGGCTGCATTTTAAAAAGCTATGTTTGGGGCACAGCTGGAATATCTTGTTCAACTCTGGACACCACGCTTCAGAAAAGATGACAAGAACTTCAACAGTGTGGGGCAGAAATTGACTGACTTGAATAGTACCAAGGATGTTTGTTAATTATGTGGAGAGAATAGAGAAACTGGGCCTATTCTCCTTATAATAGACTTGGCAAAGAAGCAGTTTGATAGTAGTGTTCAAATCATAAATGGTTCTGATGGAGTAAATAAGAGGCAACTGTTTCTCATGGCAGTGGGGTCAGTACCTTTGGTTTGGTAAAAGAACCAAAGGTAACATGAAGTATTTTAATTTGCATAGTGAGTTGTGATATGAAATACACTACCTGAAAAGATAATAAAAGCCAGAATAATATTAACTTTCAAAAGAAAAGTCAGTAAATACTTGGAGGAAAAATTACATCTCTGAGCAAAGAGCAGTAGAGAATTAGATCGCTGTATTGAAGATCTAACGAAGGCATGTCATTTCTGTTATGCCATTCTGTTGGTTCATTGCACCATGATCATTGGGTTTGGAACTTAGTGCCACCTGACATCTAAACAGTTGGCATTGCTATGTTCAAGCTTAGTTACCGAGCATTTTTATCTGCCAATTTACTTCCTGCTGCCTCCCTCAGCTAGTGAGGTAACAAGGCAGCAAGGTGTGTTGCTGCGATTATTGCAGAACTGGTGGTGTTGGGGCTTGAACAGTAAATTTTCACTTCTCGGACCCACCATCACATTTAGTCTGATGAAGTGGAAGTCACCTCTTGACTGAAGGTTCCTTCATGAATGGAGTTAGGCAGCTTCAACCCTTTTGTTGGTAGACTTGGATCTTTGTACGAAACCTGCTTAATTGTGCCTTTGTTAGCCCTCTGGGAGGGGTGTAGCACAGCTGCCTCAGTGCCAGGGATCCAGGTTTGATTCTGTGTGGAGTTTCCAAGTTCTCCCTTTGTCTGTGTGGGTTTCCTCTGGGTGCTCTGGCTTCCTCCCACAGTCCAAAGATGTGCAGGTTAGGTGAATTGGCCATGCTAAATTGCACTGTAGTGTCCAGGGATAGGTGGAATAGCCATGGGAAATGCAGCGTTACAAGGTGGGGGGTTGGTCTCGGTGGGATGCTGTTTGGAGGGTCAGAGTGGAATCGATGGGCCAAATGGCCTGCTTCCACACTATAGGGATTCTATGACAGGTGATTTATCAGAGGCGGAAAATTTGTCACCATGGTATACTGGGCACGCTCAGTTGAGTTGGGCTGCAGTATATTGCTGGAAGAAGAACTTACTGAGTTTTATTCTGAATCTGACGTGTAATACTAAATGGTTTTGTACCAGATTCCCTCAGTTTTGAATCCAGTATCATATTATTTAATAATACATTATTGTTATGTTGGGATTGCTGCATAATTGGGACAGATTTGTTATAGGGCTTGCTTCACGTTTCACTGCAGACTTGCAAAGCATTGATCACAATGTCATTTTATAGGACGGATGTAATTTTAGTTGCCAATACGGAGTCCTGGAGAACTGCACTGCAAGACGTAGAACATAGAATAGTACAGCTCAGCACAGGCCCTTTAGCCTTTTATCCTACTCTAAGATCAGACTAATGTACATACCCTTTGTCGTACAATCTTCCATGTGCCTATCCAAGAATCGCTTAAATGTCCTTAATGTATCTGACTCTACTACACTGCTGGCAGTGCATTCCAAGCACCCACCACTGTGTAAAGACCTACCTCTGATATCTCCCCTAAACCTTCCTCCAATCACCTTAAAATGATGTCCCCTCGTGATAGTCATTTTCGCATGGGAAAAGTCTCTGGCTATCCACTCTATCTATGTCTCTCCTTATCTTGTACACCTCTATCAGGTCACCTCTCTAACCAATGAGAAAAGCTCTAACTCCTCAACCTTTCTTCATAAGACATGTCCTCCAGTCCAGGCAACATCCTCGTAAATCTCCTCTGCACCCTCTCGTAAGCTGCCATATCTTTCCTATAATGAGTTGATCAGAACTGAACACAGTATTCCAAGTGTGGTCTAACCAGGGCTCTGTAGAGCTGCAGCATAACCTCGTTGCTCTTAAACTCAGTCCTCCTGCTAATGAAAGCCAACACACCATACGGCTTCTTAACAACCCTATCGACTTGGGTGGCAACTTTGCGGGATCTGTGGACTTGGACCGAAAATCCCTCTGTTCCTCCATACTGCCAAGAATCCTGCCTTTAACCCTGTATTCTGCACTCACATTCAACCTTCCAAAGTGAATCACTTTACACTTTTCTAGGTTTAACTCCATCTGCCACTTCTCAGCTCAGTTCTGCATCCTGTCAATGTCCCATTGCAATTTATAACAGCCCTCCACACTATCCACCACTCCACCAACCTTCGTGTCATTGGCAAACTTACTGACCCATCCTTCCACTTCCTCATCCAAATTATTTATAAAAATCACCAGAACTGATCCCTGCAGAACACTACTGGTCATCGAGCTCCAGACTGAATACTTTTCATCTACTACCACCCTCTGTCTTCTGTGGGCCAGCCAATTCTGTGTCCAGACAGACAGGTTTCCCTGTATCCCATGCCTCCTTACTTTTTGAATGAGCCTATCACGGGGGACCTTATGAAATGCCTTGCTAAAATCCATGTACAC
The DNA here is from genome assembly GCF_037043375.1 of Chiloscyllium plagiosum. Classification (NCBI taxonomy): domain Eukaryota; kingdom Metazoa; phylum Chordata; class Chondrichthyes; order Orectolobiformes; family Hemiscylliidae; genus Chiloscyllium; species Chiloscyllium plagiosum. The sequence goes on along the minus strand of NW_028270140.1, from coordinate 126,747,902 downwards.
CACATCCACTGCTCTAATTTCATCAATGTGTTTTGCCACCTCCTCAAAGAATTCAATAACGTTTGTGGGGCATGACCTGCCCCTCACAAAGCCATGCTGACTTCCTTCCACCTGCAAAATGTCCATTGACTATTATTCTCTGGCTCCTATCACTCAGCCAATTTTGTATCAACATTGTGCCTGTCCCTTTAAACTATGACCTATAACCTTTCTCACATCTGGTGAGTGGCACTGTCTCAAACATCTAGAAATCGATATATACCACAAAAACAGTATTTCCTTCATCGAGCCTTTCTGTTAATGTTATAGGGAATGCTGGATGACTAAAGAAATTGAAGGTTTTGTTAAGAAAAAGAAGGAAGCATATGTCAGGTATAGTCAGGACAGATCAAGTGAATCCTTAGAGTGTAAAGGCAGTAGGAGGATACTTAAGAGAGAAATCAGGAGGGCAAAAAGGGGACATGAAATAACTTTGGCAAATAGAGTTAAGGAGAATCCAAAGGGTTTTGACAAACACATTAAGGACAAAAGGGTAACGAGGGAGAGAATAGGGCCCCTCGAAGATCAGCAAGGTGGCCTTTGTGTGGGGCCGCACGAGATAGGGGAGATACTAAACAAGTCTTTTGCATCAGTATTTTCTGTGGAAAAGGATATGGAAGATACAGAATGTAGGGAAATATATAGTGACATCTTGAAAAATGTCCATATTACAGAGGAGGAAGTGCTGAATGTCTTGAAACGCATAAAAGTGGATAAATCCCCAGGACCTGATCAGATGTACTCTAGAACTCTGTGGGAAACCAGAGAAGTGATTGCTGGGTCTCTTACTGAATTATTTGTATCATTGATAGTCACAGGTTAGGTGCCAGAAGACTGGAGGTTGGCTAACATGGTGCCACTGTTTAGGAAATGTGGTAAGGACAAGCCAGGGAACTATAGATCGATGAGTCTGACATCGGTGGTGGGCAAGTTGTTGGAGGGATTCCTGAGGGACAGGATGTACATGTATTTGGAAAGGCAAGGACTGATTAGGAATAGTCAACATGACTTTGCACGAGGGAAACATGTCTCACAAACTTGAGTTTTTTGAAGACGTAACAAAGAGGATTGATGAGGGCAGAGTGGTAGATGTAATCTATATGGACCTCAGTAAGGCGTTCGACAAGACTCCCCATTGGAGACTGGTTAGCAAGGTTAGTTCTCACGGAATACAGGGAGATCTAGCAATTTAGATGCAGAATTGGCTCAAAGGTAGAAGACAGAGGATGGTGGTGGAGGGTTGTTTTTTTAGACTGGAGATCTTTGACCAGTGGAGTGCCACAAAGATCGGTGCTGGGTCCACTACTTTTCATCATTTATATAAATGATTTGGATGTGAGCATAAGAGGTATAGTTAGTAAAGTTTGCAGATGACACCAGAATTGGAGGAGTAGTTGAACAGAATTGGACAGCGAAGAAGGTTACCTCAGATTACAACAGGTATCTTGATCAGCTGGGCCAATAGGCTGAGAAGTGGCAGATGGAGTTTAATTTAGTTAAATGTGAGGTGTTGCATTTTGGGAAACAAACCTTAGCAGGACGTATACACATAATGGTAAGGTCCTAGGGAGTGTTGCTGAACAAAGAGACCTTGGAGTGGAGGTTCATAGCTCCTTGGAACTAGAATCATAGGTAGATAGGATGGTGAAGAAGGCATTTGGCATGCTTTCCTTTATTGTTTGGAGTATTGAGTACAGGAGTTAGGAGGTCATGGTGCAGCTGTACAGGACATTTGGTTACACCACTTTTGGAATAGTGCAGGGAATTTTGGTCTCTTTCCCATTGGGAGGATGTTGTGAAACCTGAAAGGGTTCAGAAAAGATTTACAAGGATATTGCCATGGTTGGAGGATTTGAGCTATAGGGCGATGTTGAATAGGCTAGGGCTGTTTTCCCTGGAGCATCGGAGGCTGAGGAGTGACCTTCTAGAGGTTTAAAAAATCATAGAACATAGAACAGAACAGCACAGAACAGGCCCTTTAGCCCACGATGTTGTGTCGATCACTGATCCTCATGTATGCACCCTCAAATTTCTGTGTCCATATGCATGTCCAGTAGTCTCTTAAACGTCCCCAATGACCTTGCTTCCACAACTGCTGCTGACAACACATTCCATGCTCTCTCAACTCTGTGTAAAGAACCCGCCTCTGACATCCCCTCTATACTTTTCTCCAACCAGCTTAAAACTATGACCCCTCGTGTTAGTCATTTCTGCCCTGGGAAATAGTCTCTGGCTATCGACTCTATCTATGCCTCTCATTATCTTGTATACCTCAATTAGGTCCCCTCTTCTCCTCCTTTTCTCCAATGAATCTGTGTTACCTCTTCAAAAGACGTCAATATGTTGGTTAAAGCAGACCAAGCAACAACTGTGCAGAGGGAAAAGCAAAATGAAGGTTTCAGGTCATTTTAGAACTGACAAAAGGTTCTTTTAGACAGATAAGTGAAAGCAAAATGCTGCAGATCCTGCAAATTTGAAATGATCATAGATGAACAGATGTTTGATTGATGTACGGAAAGTTTTGGCGTTTTGCCATGAATTAATCTTTATAGAATGAAATGAGTGATGTTTTAGAAGCATAGAAATAGGCGCTTTGGCCCACCATGTTTATTCCAACCAACAAACGTCAAGCAGTATTAATCTAATTTACCTGCATTTGACCCATGGCCTACTAAGCCCTGATATTTTTAGTGCTTGTTCAGATATTTCCTGAACGATGCGAGAGTAGCTGCCTTCACTACACTTTCAGGCAGGACATTCCACATCTCTCTAACACTTGCCTCAGACCTCTTCTAAACCACTCACTCACTTTAAACGTATGCTGTCTGGTGTTAGACATGTCTGCCATGGGGAAAAGATTCTCGTGATCTACCATGTCTGTGTATCGCAATTTTGTATACCTCAATCAGATACCCCCTCAGTCCTCCGCTCGAAACAAAACAAACCCAGCCTATCCAGTCTGTCCTCAACTGAGACTTTTCATTCCAGGCAACAGCTTGATGAATCTTTTCTGCACTCTCTTTAGTGTAATCATGTCCTTCTGAGTGTGGTGAAAAGAACTACAAATAGTATTCCATCTGAGGACAAACTAATGTTTTATAAAGTTATAATGTGACTTCCTTGCTCCCATACTTTATGCCCAGTTAATGAAGGCAAGCATCTTGTATGAAGATGTCTACCTGTGCTGACACCTTCAGGGATCTATGGACTTGTACACCAAGGTCCCCTTGTTCCTTGGTACTAATTAGGGACCTACATAGCACACAACAAGAGTTCCAGCACTGATCCAGTAGTACACCACTGGTCACAGGCTTCCCATCTCAAAAATTTCCCTCTACTATCACTCTTTGCCTCCTATTTGCATGCTAATTATAGATCCAGTTTGCAAACTTGCCTTGGAGCCCATTGGCTCTTATCTTTTGGACCAGCCTTCCAATGTGGGACCTTATCAAAAGGCTTAGTGAAGTCCATGTAAACCACATCAACTGCAGTACACTTATCAATGTATTTAGTCACCTTTTTAAAAAATACTCCATTAAATTAGTCAGACAGGATCCCCATTGATCAAATCTATACTGACTATCCCTGGTCAATCCTTGCCTGTCCATGTTTTGATTAATCCTATCCCTCTGAAGTCTGTACCACTGATGACAGAATAACGGGTCTGTAAGCACCAGGCTAATCCCAAATGCCCTTCTCGAACAAACAAGCCACACTAAATATGCTCCAGTCATCTGGCACTTCAACTGTGGCTAGTGAAGTATTAAATAATCTCAACCAGGCCCCCAGCAATTTCCGCCCTTGCCTCCCACAGCAGCCTGGATACATCTCATTAGGCCCTGGGGATATTTACACATTTTATGTTTACTAGACATCAAATATCTCCTCCTTATTAAACTTAAATGTGTTCTGGAACCTCACCATCCCAACTGACATCCCCAGCTACAATGTCTTTCTCCTTTGTGAATACAGATGAGAAATATTCATCCATGGTGCATGCCCAGATTGCCCCTTTGGTCTCTAAAAGGTCTCGCTCTTCCCTGGTAAGCCTCTTGCTCTTAAATCGAATCATTGGAGAGAGATATTGGCAACTTTGCATAGCTTTCTCTTCTCATTTGAGTTTAAGTTGATTACAGTTTCTGTTTGGTTGGGTTAACAGGATGACCTTTGTGTAGTATTGCTTTCTGTCCTTAATCAGTAAGGTTTTTACTGTCACTTTTGCAATGTTTAATTATGTATGCTTAATTATATAAGCAGTCTTTTGATTTTAAAATATCCATAAAATGTGAACTTGCAGCTATATAATGTGTTCTTGACCTCTGTGTCCTAAAGCTCTTTACAGTCAGTGAAGTACTCTGTTTCTAAGTTTGGGCATGGTTATAATATAATAAAATGTGACAGGCCAATTGCTATGTAACAAGGTCTTGATTTAATGTGTCTTGTTACATTGGTGTCTCTGAAAGTACAGAAAGCCTTCATTATTGCACTGGAGCACTGTGTGTGTTTTTGTCACTGCAATAAGTAATGAAGGCACAGCATTCTTACTGAGAAATGAGAGTCCTAACACTGATCCATAGCTGATACCTAATAATGCAGACTGGTGCTAAGTACCAAATTATAAGGCCATAGCAAGTAATTCTTAGCAACCTATCGGGCATAGTATTATTAATGGAATATCAACATAAAGCGCTGGAGAAATTCAGCAGGTTTGGCAGCATTAATTAGTTCCTAAGATGTGTGCATCACCTGGTTGCCCGTGAGAATGTGGTGGTAAGCTTCCTTCTTGAACTATTGTGGTCCATTAGTGTAAGTAGATGCACACTGCAGCTAAAGATGGAGTTGCAGGATTTTGACCCTGCAACCTATCAGAGAGAGAAACAAAGTTAACAGTTTGAATCCAATGACTCCTCTTAGGAATCAACAAGGGCTGGAGAATCATACTGGTGACAAAGGGAGTGATAGAGGGCGAATTGAAACAGGTGGTGGGGGTGCCTAAAGCAAAAGGCTATAATTGATGATGGTTCAAAATGATGGATCTTGATGCAACGTGGGTGTTGAAAATACTATAAATAGTTGACAACTGGTTGATTTTGCTGAAAGCAAAGCCACATAAACAAGACCTGGGAATTGGGTGTGGGGAGATGGTGAGGGGGCAGGTGGTGTGTGAGAGACTGAATGTAACCAAAGTGGAGGACAGTACTCATGCTCTGAAGTTGTTGAACTCCATGTTACATCCTGAAGGATATTAAGTGTAAAGGTGGACCATCAGGAGTGCCGTTTGTTCAGCCTGTGTCGGACCACACTGGAATGTTGAAGCGGGCCTAGGAAGGAAATGTTAGTATGGGAGCAAGAGAGTGTAAGGGTGAGGTGTGTTTGTTTGTTTGTTTGGTGAGGAAATAAGTAATTTAACTATCGCAAGAGAAAATGTACTAGGGAAACTAATGTGGCTAAAGACTGAAAAGCCCCCTGGATGTCTTCTGGGATATTAAAAGAAATAGCTACAGAGTTGCACTGCCACTAATCTTTCTTCGATTCTGGAAAGTTCCCAGGGGATTGAAAAACTGCCAATGTAATACCTTTTATTTGAAAAGGAAAGGAGACAAAAAAAGGTCCCTGTATGCCCGTTAGCGGAATGTCTGTTACCGGGAAAATGTTAGAGTCTATGATAAAGGGTTTAGTAGGAGAGGATAGAGAAACCCTGATTATCTGAACGTCGGATTACCCGGCAAGATCGCAAGGTCCCGATTTTGGCTAAACAATGTTATCCAGCATTTGATTATCTGCAATTCGATTAACTGAATGAAATACTCCCCACCCGTGTCCTTCAGATAATTGAGGTTCCTCTGTATTTAGAAATACAGAACCTGATCACGCTGAGTCAGCATGACTTTACAAACAGCATGACTTTACAAATCCATCCTGACAAATGTATTAGAATTCTTTGGGGAAGTAATAAGCAGGACAGATAAAGGGGAAGAAGTAGTTCTAATATATGTGGATTTCAGAAGGCTTATGATGAGCTACAACACATTAGGCAACATAATATGATGAGTAGCCGTGGTGTTGGGGCTAGTTTAATAGCATGGATAGAGGACTGGCTAATTAATAGAAGATAGTTGTGATAAAGGGGCAATTTTCCCATAAGTAGTGGTGTGCCACAGGGATCAGTGCTGGACCCATAGTAATTTACAATGTATATTCTGAATTGAATGAGGAAAGTGAATATACTGTAGCCAGATGTCACAATAGGTGGAAAGACAGATACTGAGGATGACCGAGTCTACGGACGGATAAAACAGGTAAAGCCAGTGAACATAAACTTGGCAGATGGAATATAATGTGGAAAAATCTAAGGTTATGCACATTGGCAGGAAGGCTGGAGGAGCTGAATGTTATTTAAATGAAGAAAGAAAACTACAGCGTCAAAGGGATTCGGGAGTCCTCATGTATAAATCTCAGAAAACTAGCATACCAATTAGAATGTTGGGCTTTATACTCTATTCCCTTTTTATGTGAAAACAAACTTTTTGCTGAAACTATACAAGGCACTAATCAAACCACAGCTGTAATAACCTGAACATTTTTGGATCCCTTAGCTAAGGAAAGATATGCCAGTATGGAAGGCAGTCCAGGGAAGGTTCAGTAGGCTGATCCTGACAATGGAGGGAACTATCTTATATGAAGAGGTTGAGTAGATCGGACTCAATGTGGACTTCACCAGTTTCCTCATTTCCCCTTCCCCCACCTCACCCCAGTTCCAACCTTCCAGCTCAGCACTGCCCTCATGACCTGTCCTACCTGCCTATCTTCCTTTCCACCTATCCACTCCACCCTCCTCTCTGACCTATCATCTTCATCCCCACCCCCATTCATCCATTGTACTCTTTGCTACCTTCCCCTACCCTCCTCTCTGACCTATCACTTTCATCCCCACCCTCACTCACCTATTGTACTCTATGCTACTTTCTCCCCACTCTCACATCCCTCTCATTTATCTCTCCACTCTGCAGGCACCCTGCCTCTATTCCTGATGAAGGGCTTTTGCCCAAAATGTTGATTTTTCTACTCCTTGGATGCTGCCTGACTTGCTGTGCTTTTCCAGCACCACTCTAATCCAGACTCTGGTTTCCAGCATCTGCAGTCCTCGTTTTTACCTGAGTAGATTTGGCCACTGGGGTTTAGAACAATGAGAGATGACCTTATTGAAGATTCATAGGGAGCTCTACAGGACAGAGGAGGAAAGATTGGTTCCCCTTGCGGGAGAGTATCGGATGAGAGGGGTCACTCTTTTTAAGACAGACATGAAGAACTTTTTTTAATTTAAAAAAAAAAGAATTGCAGATGCTGTAAATCAGAAACAAAAACAGAAATTGCTGGAAAAGCTCAGCGAGTCTGACAACATCTGTGGAGCGAAATCAGAGTTAACATTTCAGGTCAGGTGATCCTTCCTCAGAACACAAAGAAATTTCTTGTCTGAGGGTATGGACTTGTAAAGTTCTTTACCACAGAGGGTTGTTGACACTGGGTCATTAAAAAAAAAATCTCTTGGCCTTGAATGTATTAAGTAAGGGAATTGAGGATTATGGTGAAAAGTCAGGAAAGTGGAGTTGAGAATTATCATGGTCAGCCATGATTTAGAGTCATAGAGCCATAGAAATGCATAGTACGGTAAAAGACCTTTGATTCAACTCATCCATGCCAACGAGATATCTTGAATTAATCCAGTCCCATTTGCTGCACTTGGCTAATATCCCTCTAAACCGTTCCTATTCATATACCCAGCCAAATGCCTATTGTAATTGTACCAGCCTCCTCCACTTCCTCTGGCAGCTCATTCCATACAAATGGAATCTTCACCATCCTCTTCGCGAAAATGTTGCCCCATAGGTTCCTTTTAAATCTTTCCACTCTCGCCCGAAACCTCTACTCCTGGACTCCCCCAAGTAAAAGACCTTATTTCAATGAATGTCAGAACAGACTTGATGGGTCGAATGGCCAGCTGCTGCTCCCTTGATCTATTGACTTTTTATTAGTGCTGGTGATCTTGACTGTTCCCTGACTAAACAGTGACATCTGAGTGGAATATCTTTCCTAATTCTTGCTATTACAAACCGTTGAACAGTGCTACGTGCTGCAAAGGACCATTTGAAATGGTGAGGGAAGGTTCCTTTCGATGTAACAGCATGACTGAACTTTATTTGAATGTTTTCATTTTGTTGCCTCTCCTTCCTCTCCCTATTGTTACTATGTCCCACGACGTCTCTTAATCTTCCTGTTGAACGTGTTTATTCCTTTTTATGAATCTTTCGATGTGGTCATAGTTCTTACACTGCCTGGCATAATGTTTTTTTACTGTATATGATCCTCCGATGTATTCAGCTTGGAACAGGGTGTGTGAGCACAGTATGTTTGCTGGGGGTTTCTGCTTCTTTATTCACTTGATGGAAAGTTGGAGAGGTGGAAAGCTAAGTTCCCTTGAGGGAACATAAGAATTAAGAGCAGGAGTAGGCCATTGAGCACTTCAACTGTGATCTGCTGTTCAATTAGATTGCAGCCGATCCGAGTACAACTTTGACTCCACGTTCTGCTTAACTGTGGTAACTTTTCACTCCTATTCTTATCAAGAAATGGCATACCTCTGCCTTACAAGTTTTCAGATTCTGCTTCCACTGCGTTTGAGGAAGAGAGTTTCAGGATCGTCTGTGAGAAAAGAAATCTCCTTGGCTCTCTTGATAAATGGGTGACCCCTTATTTTTAAACAGTGACCCTTAATTAGAGATTCTCTCCCAAGACAAAGCCTCTCTTCTACATTCACACTGCCAAGACCTCACAGGATCTTGTATGTTTTAATCAAATTGCCTGTTGCTTCTCTACACTTCAGCAGATGCAAACCTAGCTTGTCCAACCTTGTCTTGAAAGAATGCCCACTCGTTCTAGATATTAATTGCGACAAAGGGTTTGTGGTTGTTCCCAAGTGTATCATCTTGAATACTCATTACATTAACTCCCGATTACTGCTTGGAAAGGTTGGGTCATCAGCTGTTCAAGACCTAACCTCTGCAACTTCCTCTCACAGATTGTCAGAATGGTTCCAACACAGAAGAAAGCCATTCATCAACTCAATTATCCCAAACCAATGCACCCCAGTCTCTCTCTTCCTTTCAGACATTTCTTAAAATCTACCTCTTTAACCAAGTTTAGTGGCCATCTGCTGCAATGTTTTTTATTGTCTCAACTGAACAACAATGTAATAACTATGTTCCTGTGAAGTGCTCTGTAATGTTTTACCACTAAAAAAAAAGTTACATTTTGCATAATGTAGCATAGGCGAAGTAATAGTATTGTGATATGAAGCCTACTTAGCTCTTGGAAGCACTAAATTCTCTTACTTTTTACAAGCATTTTTGGCTGGTTACTTGGTAGTTTTCACACCCAATCTAGTTTTCAACAGCACAAATAGATTTACAATCAAACTGATGGAACACTTTCCGTCAAGTATGAAGGCTGCCTTGTTGGGAATGATGCTTAAGATTTGTGACACTTATAGAGACCTGTTTATCAGGTATCATAGTGTGGAAGCAGGCCATTTGGCTCATTCAGTCCACACCAATGACCTCCCACCCAGAGTTATGCTCCCACCCCATCCCTGTAGCCATGCATTTCCTGTGGCTAACACACCTGGCCTGAACATACTTTGGGCAATTTAGCATTGCCAATCCACATAACCCGCAATCAGGTGGTTCTATTTGAAAGGCAAGTGTTAATTGATTAAATAAAAATAGTGCTGGAGGAACTCAGCAGGTTTGGCATCACGTGTGAAGGGAGAAGAGTCAACATTTCAGGTTTCTCTTCTTTGGAAATGTTCAGAGATTGTTTTATAGAAGTTGTTTGCCAGGTTTCCTGCATTGCAACAATAACTACACTCCAAAGTACTGAACTGGCTATGAAGTGCTTGGAGACCTCGAATGGTCATGAAAAACAGCATATAAACATAAATAGAACATAGAACATAGAAGAATACAGCGCAGTACAGGCTCTTTGGCCCTCGATGTTGCGCCGATCCAAGCCCACCTAACCTACACTCGCCCACTATCCTCCATATGCCTATCCAATGCCCATTTAAATGCCCATAAAGAGAGAGAGTCCACCACTGCTACTGGCAGGGCATTCCATGAACTCATGAGTAAAGAACCTAACATCTGAGTAAAGAACCTACACCTACCCCTACCCCTAACCCCTACCTACCACCCCTTAATTTAAAGCTATGCCCCCTCGTAATAGCTGACTCCATACGTGGGAAAAGGTTCTCACGGTCAACCCTATCTAAACCCCTAATCATCTTGTACACCTCTATCAAGTCACCCCTAAACCTTCTTTTCTCCAATGAAAACAACCCCAAGTGCCTCAGCCTTTCCTCATACGATCTTCCTACCATACCAGGCAACATCCTGGTAAACCTCCTCTGCACCCGTTCCAGTGCCTCCACATCCTTCCTATAGTATGGCGACCAAAACTGCACACAATACTCCAGATGCGGCCGCACCAGAGTCTTATACAACTGCAACATGATCTCAGGACTCTGGAACTCAATTCCTCTACCAATAAAAGCCAGTACGCCATATGCCTTCTTCACCGCACTATTTACCTGGGTGGCAACTTTCAAAGATCTGTGTACATGGACACCAAGATCCTTCTGCTCATCCACACTACCAAGTATCCGACCATTAGCCCAGTACCCCATCTTTTTATTACTCTTACCAAAGTGAATCACCTCTCACTTACCTACATTGAACTCCATTTGCCACCTTTCTGCCCAGCTCTGCAGCTTATCTATATCCCGCTGTAACCTGCCACATCCTTCCTCACTGTCAACAACTCCTCCGACTTTCATATCATCCGCAAACTTGCTCACCCAACCTTCTAGCCCCTCCTCCAGGTCATTTATAAAAATGACAAACGGCAATGGTCCCAAAACAGATCCTTGCAGAACACCGCTAGTAACGGCACTCCAAGATGAACCTTTACCATCAACTACTACCCTCTGTCTTCTTCCAGCCAGCCAATTCCTAATCCAAATCTCCAACTCGCCCTCAATGCCATACCTCCGTATTTTTTGAAGTAGCCTACCATGGGGAACCTTATCAAACGCCTTACTAAAATCCATATACACCACATCTACCGCTTTCCCCTCGTCCACCTCCTTAGTCACCTTCTCAAAGAATTCAATAAGGTTCGTGAGGCACGACCTGCCCTTCACAAAACCATGCTGACTATCCTTGATCACATTATTCCTATTCAGATGTTCATAAATCCTATCCCTTACAATTCTCTCTAAGACTTTGCCTACAACAGAAGTGAGACTCACCAGCCTATCTGTCTATCTTGATTTATTATTCTAAACTCATAAGTGTATAAAGGTCTTTTCAATGATTTTTTATTTCTTTTCTCATGGACAATCTTTTCCTTTCAACAATCAATCTAATAAACTTTAATGCTTTGCCCATAAGGCAAATATAAAATTCCCAAGGAATGGAAGCCAAACTGTACTCAGTACTCCAACTGTGCAATGCAACAATTCCCTGTGTAGTTGTCGTAAGATTTCCATACACTTACCTTCAACTACTTTTTAAATAAGTCATGATATAGTTTCCTTTTCTATTAACCTGCACTGCTAAAGGTGGTGGAGGTAACATGTTTGCTCTAGTTAATCATCCATTTGTAAACCGTGTGTCTCAAAAACTAATTGATAGATTTCATCAAAGGTTAGTATACGGTGTGGCCACAAAAACCGAAATTGCTGCAAATGCTCAGCAGGTCTGGCAGCATTTGTGGTGAGAAATCAGAGTTAATGTCATAGCGATGTACAGCATGGAAACAGACCCTTCAGTGCAACCAATCCATGCCGACCAGATATCCCAACCCAATCTAGTCCCACCTGCCAGCACCCGGCCCATATCCCTCCAAACCCTTCCTATTCATATTCCCATCCAAATGCCTCTTAAATGTTGCAATTGTACCAGCCTCCATCACTCCCTCTCGCAGCTCATTTCATACAAATACCACCCTCTGCGTGAAAAAGTTGCCCCTTAGGTCTCTTTTATATCTTTCCCTTCTCACCCTAAACCTATGCCCTCTAGTTCTGGAGTCCTCCACCCCATGGAAAAGACTTTGTCTATTTACCCTATCCATGCCCCTCATAATTTTGTAAACTTCTGTAAGGTCACCCCTCAGCCTCCGATGCTCCAGGGAAAATAGCCCCAGCCTGTTCAGCCTCTCCTGTAGCTCAGATCCTCCAACCCTGGCAACATCCTTATAAATCTTTTCTGAACCCTTTCAAGTTTCACAACATCTTTCTGATAGGAAGGAGACCAGAATTGCACACAATATTCCAACAGTGGCCTAACCAATATCCTGTACAGCCGCAACATGACCTCCCAACTCCTGTACTCAATACTCTGACCAATAAAAGAAAGCATACCAAATGCCGCCTTCACTATCCTATCCACCTGCGACTCCACTTTCAAGGAGCTATGAACCTGCACCCCAAGGTCTCTTTGTTCAGCAACACTCCCTAGGACCTTACCAATGAGTGTATAAGTCCTGCTAAGATTTGCTTTCCCAAAATTCAGCATTTCCCATTTATCTGAATTAAACTCCATCTGTCACTTCTCAGCCCATTGGCCCATCTGATCAAGATCCTGTTGTAATCTGAGGTAACCCTCTTTGCTGTCCATTATATGCAGCGGCACGGTGGCTCAATGGTTAGCACTGCTGCCTCACAGCACCAGGGTGTCAGGTTCAATTTCAGCCTCGGGTGACAGTCTTTGTGGAGTTTGCACATTCTCCCCGTGTCTGCGTGGGTTTCCTCCGAGTGCTCCGGTTTCCTCCCACAATCCAAAGATGTGCAAGCTAGGTGAATTGGCCATGCTAAATTATCCATACTGTTCGGTGCATTAGTTCAAGGGAAATGGGTCTGGGTGGATTGCTCTTCGGAGGGTCAGTGTGGGCTTGTTGGACTGAAGGGCCTATTTCCACACTGTAGGGAATCCAATTTAATCTAATCTACACCTCCAAATGTGGTGTCATCTGCAAACTTACTAACTGTACCTCTTATGCTTGCATCCAAATAATTCATGTAAATGACAAAAAGTAGACGAACCAGCACCGATCCTTGTGGCAGTCCACTGGTCACAGGCCTCCAGTCTGAAAAACAACCCTCCACCAACACCCTCTGTCTTCTACCTTTGAGCCAGTTCTGCATCCAAATTGCTAGTTCTCCCTGTATTCCATGAGATCTAACCTTGCTAATCAGTCTCCCATGGGGAACCTTGTCGAATGCCTTACTGAAGTCCGTATAGATCGCATCTACCACTGCCTTCATGCCCCTCTTTGTTACTTCAAAAAACTCGATCAAGTTTGTGAGACATGGGTTTCCCACGCGCAAAGCCATATTGACTGTTCTGAATCAGTCCTTGCCTTTCCAAATACATGTACATCCTGTCCCTCAGGATTCCCTCCAACAACTTGCCCACCACCGACGTCAGGCTCACCGGTCTATAGTAGGTAAAAACTAGGACTGCAGATGCTGGAAACCAGATTCTAGATTAGAGTAATGCTAGAAAAGCACAGCAGTTCCGGCAGCATCCGAGAAGCAGGAAAATTGACGTTTTGGGCAAAAGCCCTTCATCAGGAATAGAGGCAGAGTGCCTGCAGGGTGGAGGGATAAATGAGAGGAGGGTGGGGGTGGGGAGAAAGTAGCATAGAGTACAATAGATGAATGGGGGTGGGGATGGAAGTGATAAGTCAGGGAGGAGGGTTGGGGGAAGGTAGCAAAGAGTACAATGGGTGAATGGGGGTGGGGATGGAGGTGATAGGTCAGAGAGGAAGGTGGAGTGGATAGGTGGAAAGGAAGATAGGCAGGTAGGACAGGTCATGGGGACAGTGCTGAGCTGGAAGTTTGGAACTGAGCTGAGGTGGGAGAAGGGGAAATGAGGAAACTGGTGAAGTCCACATTGATGCCCTGGGGTTGAAGTGTCCTGAGGTGAAAAATGAGGCATTCTTCCTCCAGGCGTCGGATGGTGAGGGAGCGGCGGTGGAGGAGGCCCAGGACCTGTGTGTCCTCAGCAGAATGGGAGGGGAAGTTGAAATGTTGGGCCACAGGGTGGTGGGTTGATTGGTGCGGGTGACCTGGAGATGTTCCCGAAAGCGCTCTGCTAGGAGGCGTCCAGTCTCCCCAGTGTAGACGAGACCGCATCGGGAGCGACGAATACAATAAATGATATTGGTGGAACTTTGATGGATGTGGAAGGCTCCTTTGAGGCTTTGGATGGAGGTCAGGGAAGAGGTGTGAGCGCAGGTTTTGCAATTCCTGTGGTGGCAGGGGAAGGTGCCAGGACGGGAGGGTGGGTTGTTGGGGGGCGTGGACCTGACCAGGTAGTCATGGAGGGAATGGTCTTTGCAGAAGGCGGAAAGGAGTGGGGAGGGAAATATATCCCTGGTGGTTGGGTCCGTTTGGAGGTGGCGGAAATGTCGTCGGATGATTTGGTTTATGCGAAGGTTGGTGGGGGAGGGAAGGTTGCATACTTTCTCTCCACCCCCACCCTCCTCTCATTTATCTCTCCACCCTGCAGGCACTCTGCCTCTATTCCTGATGAAGGGCTTCCTTTATACTCTTAGAATAGATTCAGTGAATCCTTAAGTCGATACCTTACATATGCTTCCTTATTTTTCTTAACCAAACCCTCAATTTCTTTTGCCATCCAACATTCCCTATACCTACCAGCCTCCCCTTTCACCCTGAAAGGAATATACTTTCTCTGGATTCTTCTTATCTCATTTCTGGAGGCTTCCCATTTTCTAGCCGTCCCTTTTACCTGTGAACATCTGCCTCCAATCAGCTTTCGAAAGTTCTTGCCTAATACCATCAAAATTGGCCTTTCTCCAATTTAGAACTTCAACTTTTAGATCTGGTCTATCCTTTTCCATCACTATTTTAAATCTACAGGAATTATGGTCGCTGGCCCCAAAGTGCTCCCCCACTGACACCTCAGTCACCTGCCCTGCCTTATTTCCCAAGAGTAGGTCAAGTTTTGCACCTTCTCTAGTAGGTACATCCACATACTGAATCAGAAAATTGTCTTGTACACACTTAACAAATTCCTCTCCATCTAAACCTTTAACACTATGGCAGTCCCAGTCTATGTTTGGAAAGTTAAAATCCCCTACCATAACTACCCTATTATTCTTACAGATAGCTGAGATCTCCTTACAAGTTTGTTTCTCAATTTCCCTCTGACTATTGGGAGGTCTATAATACAATCCCAATAAGGTGATCATCCCTTTCTTATTTCTCAGTTCCACCCAAATAACTTCCCTGGATGTATTTCTGGGAATATCCTCCCTCAGCACAGCTGTAATGCTATCCCTTATCAAAAATGCCACTCCCCCTCCTCTCTTGCCTCCTTTTCTATCCTTCCTGTAGCATTTGTATCCTGGAACATTAAGCTGCCAGTCCTGCCCATCCCTGAGCCGTGTTTCTGTAATTGCTATGATATCCCAATCCCATGTTCCGAACCATGCCCTGAGTTCATCTGCCTTCCCTGTTAGGCCCCTTGCATTGAAATAAATGCAGTTAAATTTATTCGTCTGACCTTGTCCCTGCCTGCCCTGACTGTTTGTTTGACTCACTTCTGTTCTCAACTGTGCCAGTCTCAGATTGATCTCTTTCCTCACTATCTCCCTGGGTTCCACCCCACTCCACCCCACCCCCTCACCTTACTAGTTTAAATCCTCCCAAGCAGTTCAAACTAATTTCCCTGGCAGTATATTAGTCCCCTTCCAATTTAGGTGCACTCCATCCTCCTTGTACAGGTCACTTCTACCCCAAAAGAGATTCCAATGATCCAAAAATGTGAATCCTTCTCCCATACTCCAGCTCTCAGCCATGCATTCATCTGCTCTAACCTCGTATTCCTGCCCTCATTAGCTCGTAGCACTGGGAGTAATCCAGATATTACTACCCTTGAGGACCTCCTTTTTAAATTTTTGTCTAACTCTCTCTAATCTCCCTTCAGAATCTCAACCTTTTCCCTTCCTATGTCCTTTGTTCCAATGTGGACAATGACCTCTTGCTGGCCTCTCTCCCCCATGAGAACATTCTGCACCCTCTCTGAGACCTCCTTGATCCTGGCACCAGGGAAGCAACACACCATTCTGGTTATTTTGCTTTTGATTTAGCTTTTGATATGGATCCAGGTGCTCGAAATCTATTAAAAGGATCTATTAAGATGGGGTGAATTGATTGATTTTGAGAATATATTTGGTGTTTAAGTTATAATGTTGATTTGTTTTAGAATACTGTGGATTGTCACAGCTGTCAAAATGTGAGCCAAGTTTTCAGATCATGTTACTGGATATGGATTGGGTTGATTTGTGTCTCAGTGAGATGGTGTTTTTAACAACAAAAAAAAGTTCTGTGAGTTTAATAGTTGCAGAATGTCAATCAAACAGGAAACAAAAATGATAAGGAAAGCTTGTGTAAATGTAATAACTCTATTAAAGTGGGGCCAATGTATGCACTTTATATAATGCCTTTGGTACTCTTTGTCTCTGCATCATTTTTTGTTTATAAGAACATCCAACTCCTTGCTGTCAATATTTAATAGTTTGAAACAATTTTTTAAAAAGTAGATTCCCTACAGTATGGAAACAAGCCTTTCAGCCCAGCAATTCCATACCAAACCTCCGAAGAGTATCCCACCCAGACCCATTTCCCTATCCTACATTTATCCCTAACTAATGCACCTAATACTATTTAGCATGAACAATTCACCTGACTTGCACATCTTTGGACTGTGGGAGGAAACCGGAGCACCCGGAGGAAACCCACGCAGACATAGGGCGAATGTGCAAACTCCACACAGACAGTTGCCCGAGGCAGGAATCGAACCCAGGTCCCTGGTGCTGTGAGGCAGCAGTGCTAACCACTGAGCAACTGTGCTGCCTTAAATATTTTATGATATTAATTTTTATAGTGAAGAATTACGTGAATAACCTCTAATTTCTCCAAATGTTACTGCATCTGCAGCCTTCCTGCCTGCCCATTTAATCCCTGCATACTTTCTTTGCAAAGTTTTCTTATCTTCCTCGCTGCTTATATTCCCACCAAGCTTTATGTCATCAGTAAATTTGAATACATTACGTATAATTTCTAAGTCATTCAACCAGATTACTCATATTTATGTCATTTAATTACAATGTAAAACCATAATTTATGGGAAGCATTCAGCCCATCAAGTCTGCTGTGTCATTCAATGAAATCATGGTGGATCTGATAATCCTCAAATCCACTTTCCCACCTTTTTCCTCATAACCCATGATCCCCTTAGTGATTAAAAAATCTGTCTATCTCGGTCTTGAATACATTTATTACCCACCAAAAATATTGGAAATAGACAGCAGGTCAGACAACGTTTGTGAGGAGAGCAACAGCTAAATTTGTTTTAGGATTTTCAGCCTCCACAAAATTTGATTACATTTGACACAAAGATTTTTTCAATCATCAATAACAATACCACCATGGACAGTATAGTTAAGTACTATGGTAGATATCGTGTACTACTCTAATTGTAATCCCGTTTGCATTGCATGTTTAGCTTCATGTTCAAATTGGTGACACAGTAAAAGAATAGAACAGGTAAGGGAATGGAATTACTTTGCAAAATAATGAGTTGTTTATTTGTGCATTTTTCTCTTCCATTGCTCAAAACAACAATCCTAAATTTATAGCTGCTTGCGAGGAAGTGACCAGATCTAACGTCCTCATCCACAAACTTAGAGCACTTTTCAAAAGAAGTTCAATTCCTTGAGTCAGTTTTGCAGCTGTTGTTTTTCTCCAAGTCCTGGAATTGTCCTTGCTACTGTTTGGTTTCCTGAATCCTCCCAATACATAAATAGTCTTTTGAAGATAGCGAACTCAGAATTGTACACATTATTCCAAATTAAGTTCTGCAATGTTAAAATAAGCAAATCTGACTTGAATGCCCTTGATGTGCATTCCAGCTTAGATAACAGCCAGAAAAAGCAAAATATTGTGGATGCTGGAAATTTGAAACAAACACAGCGAATGCTGGAGAAAGGCAGTAGGTCTGGCAGCGCCCCTGGAGAGAGAAACAGTGTTCATGTTTTGAGACCAGTATAACATTTTCAGAACATGAGTTTCCAAGGAGGTCCCTGTGTTTGTTACACTTTTAGGAACCCCATACAAATATTGACACAGACCTCCACCTTTAATGTTTGAAAGGCAGTGTCAACTATCTAACGAAAATTTCATGCTCCTATGAACTTGTGATTCTTTGATATTCTACATGAAAACCTATGGTCTATCATTGACGAAACAGTTGCTGAATGTTTGGTAATGCACCCAGATTGGTGTCTTGTGTTAACCAGTGGACAGTAGATAGTATGTGAAATATGAGCCTGAAAGTACATACTCAATATAGGATATACTAATTTCCTCTGCCCTGAAGCTCACCTTCATCTCCTCCCCCACTCACCTATTGTATTCTATGCTACTTTCCCCCCACCCCCACTCTCCTCCAGCTTATCTCTCCACGCTTCAGGCTCTCTGCCTTTATTCCTGATGAAGGGCTTTTGCCCGAAACGTCGATTTTGCTGCTCGTCGGATGCTGCCTGAATTGCTGTGCTCTTCCAGCACCACTAATCCAGAATCTGGTTTCCAGCATCTGCAGTCATCGTTTTTACCTCATTAAATTCTTATTGGTCAAGAGAACAATTGATTTGATTTGATGTATTTATTACCATGTGCATTTTATTACAAAATACAATGAAAAGTGTTGTATAGTGTTTCCACTCTTCTGTGCCATCTTGAAACATAGAAAAACTAAACTGAAACATAGAATGGGCTGCACGGTGGCTCAGTGGTTAGCACTGCTGCCTCACAGCGCCAGGGACCTGGATTCAGGCCTGTGTGGAGTTTGCACATTCTCCCTGTGTCTGCATAGGTTTCCTCCAAGCGCTCCGGTTTCGTCCCATAGTCCAAAGATGTGCAGTTTGGGTAGATTAGCTATGGGAATTGCAGGGTTACAGGGATAGTGTGGGTTGATGAGTCTGGGAGGGATGATCTTCAGAGAGTCGTGTGGATTTATTGGGCCAAATGGCCTATTTCCACACTGTAGGGATTTTATGTAAGGCAGAAAACTAAACAAATAAGGGAAAACATGGTCAAGATGTGACTTGGTCAAGATGTTCCTTTGGAGTCAGGTATTTTCGTATTTTGAATTTTTCTTGTACTTCAGTCAGTGTGGGCTGCATTGTATGTGGAGGCTTACATTTTTACGAAAGGAGGCGGGGTTGAGTGCATTTTTCTTCCTGTAATGGGGCTTGCATTTCTACAGAGCCATGAGGTGCATTGCCAAATTTTGACTTAAGTATCCAGTGCTCATTGCCAAAAAAAAATTGGATGTAGCTGCGTCAGCCCAGGATGGGTTACTCTGAGTGACAGTAATCACTCTATAACAGTAATTTGCACCAGATAATTTCATTATGCAAGTATTCAAAACAAATAATTAACTAATTTCAAAAAGCTTTGTAGGTTATGCTAAACTGTGTGGTTATCTTTTTCTTTTAAATTCAATTATGAGAGAAGAATATTTTGCAATTCAGCTGTCATTATTTCTAATCATCATCTGTTTCAACTGAGAAAAGCTCTGGGAGTCATTGACTACATATTTATTCGCCAGTGCTTCATTTGCATTGATGTCTGGAATCTTTTCAAATGAAAATGAGCCTCAAATGATCCAGAGCAGGATGGCAAGGGCGGAATAATTGAGAGGTAAAAGACATGGGGATAGTGCTGAAAGCTAGTGGTGATGGGGAATGGGGATAACAACACAAGGGCACAAAGCAAAAGGAAAGGAAAGCTGCAAAAAGAAATAAGAAAGAAATCACAGGCCTGAATGTACAGTTAATTCATCACAGAACTGAGGGAAAATGTAGCTTTGCAAAATGTGACCTCTACAGGTGAAACAAACTTAAGGAAAAGCTGAGACTAGTTATCTAAAGCATGTGTATTGAAATGTGAGAAAGAAAGAAGCATTTTAAATGCAAATTTGATTTCATTCTGCACTTAAATCTGCCTGGGTATTGTAAAGAAATATGCGTGCAATGGTGATATTTAAAGTGGTTTATTACAGCTTGATAGAGCTATCATTATTTCAGGTAATTTAGTCTGTCAATCACCAGCTTCATGTACAACAATTCATTTCTGGAATCTGGTTATTAAATGCATATGGGGTAATGTACAATGGTATATAGTGCTCAAGTTGTAGAAGTGCATCTTGTGTCTCTGTGCAACAGGCAAAACTATGGTTTTAGAGTATTTGATCTGTGTAACATTTACATAGTATGAAAAGAACATGGATAATAGCTGAATTGCTTTTATATCGAAAGCCTTAAGATGGAAAAAGACTTGGCTATCCTTTGCCTTTTTCATTAACTCTTGAGAAAGTTGATTTTTATTGTTGTCACATGTTGTGATACAGTGAAAAGTGTTTTGCGTGCTTTGCAGGCAGATTGCACCATACAGAATGCATCAGGGTAGCAGAACAGAGCATAGAATACAGTATAGTGTAACGCTGCAGAGAAGGTACAGAGAGAGATCCAAAGTAGCACTTGCACAGTTCATTCAAAATCTGTTAACAACGGGAAAGAAACTATGCTTGAATGTGTTTGTATGTGTATGCAATCTTTTATATCTTCTGCCTGATGGAAGAGGTTAGACGAGAGAATAACTGGGGTGTGAGGGGTCTTTGATTATGTTGGTTGCTTTCCTGAGGCAGAGGGAAGTATAAATGGAGTCAATGCATAGGAGTCTGGTTTGCGTGATGGACTGAGCTATGTTCACAACTCTCTCTAGTTTCTTGTGATTTTCGGAAGAGTAGTTGCCATACCAAGCTGTGATGCAAACAGATAGGGTGCTTTCTATGGTGCATCCATAAAACTTGGTAAGAGTCATTGTGAACATGCCAAATTTCCTTAGCCTCCTAAGGAAGTAGAGACGTGTGTTTCCTTGACCGCCGCATTGTCCTGAGTGGACCAGGACAGATTGTTGGTGACCGTTACTCCCATGAACTTGATGCTTTTGACTATCTCCACCTCAGCACCTGCAGTGAAAATGTTGTGATTTTATTGATTTCAGAACTATGTGAGTGGGCATCATAGCAGCACACAATCAATGCAGTCTCTGCAGTCTGTTTGTATCAAAACATGGTATGGTGGCTGATACACCCTGAGGGTCGAGATCTTGGGATGTGAGGCGTGGGGTCTATTGAAAGGAATTTAGAATGTAGCCGCACTAATTCCACATGTTTCAGTGCAGAGCATTTGTAAAAATAAAGATTGTGTGAGACCTAACAACTACCCACCCTGTGAATCATGCTTAAATAGAAAAGCAGTAATCTCGATTGTTAGTGGTCTGAATGAATTCATGGACTTACTGAAGGACAGTGTGCGATCTCTTTATCTTTCTAAGTAGTATGATACTATGACAGTAATCCCACTGCAATGAATTGCAAAAACCCCTTGCACTGCCTCAAATGTTTGGCACACTTAATGTGTTTCAAGTAGTGTCTCTGACATGGATGACATGAGAAATGGTGATTGTTATTTGCCTGAAGACTATAAGACATAGGAGCAGAAATGGGTCATTTGGCTCATGGAGTCTGCTCTGCTTTTCGGCACAAGTTGGTACTGCAGATGCTGGAGATTAGAGTCCAGATGAGAGTAGAGCTGGAAAAGCACAGCAGGTCAGGCAGCATCCGAGGAGCAGAAAAATTGACATTTTGGGGCAAAGCTCTTCATCAGGAATGAGATATTCTGCTATTCACTAAGATCATGGTTGATCTGATAATCCTCAACTTCACTTTCCCAACTTTTCCCCATAAACCTTGATTCCCTTTACTGATGAAAAGATCTGTCCACCTATGCCTTAAATATACTTAACAACCTCTCTACAGTCTTCTCTGTTAAAAATCCCACAGATTCATGACTCAGTGGGAGAAGACATTCCTCCTCATCTCCAACTTAACTGGGCAGCCCTTACTCTGTAATTTTATTCCGATTCTAGACTTGCCCACATCTCTCCACATCTACCCCTTTGAGTATTAAATGTTTTGACGAAGTTACCTCTCATTCATTTAAACTCCAATGAGAAAATGCCCAATCTACTCAGCCCTCCCTCATAATAAATTCCTCCATACCTGAAAACAACGTCGTAAACCTTCTCTGGACTATCTACAATTCCAGTATATCTTCTCTTAGTTAAGAGAACCATAGTTGGACCACATATTAGATGTGGTCCAACTATGTCTTGTATAGTTTTAGCAAGACTTCTCTATTTTTATGCTCCATTCCTTTGGAAAATAATATTCCATTTGCATTCTGTATTACTTGATCAACTTGTATGCTAGTTTTTTCAGATTTATGCATGAGGACTCCCAGATTCCTCTGTGTTGCAGATTGCTTTCATGAAATAATACTCAGCTCCTCTATTCTTCCCGCCAAAGTGCGCAACCTCACATTTTCCCACATTAAACTCCATCTATCAAGTTTTTCCCACTTGCCTAACTAGTAAATTGCGGGCATTGTCATCATTTGCCTTTCCACCATTTTTGTCATCTGCAAACTTGGTGATGGTGCATTCACTTTCCTAATCCAAATCATCAGTATACGTTGTGAATAATGTGGCCCCAGTGCCCATCCCTGTTGCACTCCACTAGTCACAGGTTGTAATCCTGAAATGTACCCCTTTTCCTAACTATCTGTTTTCTATTAGTTCGCAGATCTTCTATCCATACTAACATACTGCCCCCAGCACCATGGACCCTTGGCTTATGAAGTAGCCAATTTTTGGTATCTTATTGAATGCCCTTTGAAATTTCCCTTTATCTATCCAAAGAATTCTAATAAATTTGCCAGGTGATTTCTTCTTAGAGGCATGCTGACTCTGCTTGATTATGCTATGTCTTTCTAAATACTCTGTTACATCCTTTATAATACTCTACCACCTTTCCAATGAGAGATGTTAAGCTATTTTTCTATCACCTGGGACTTTTCCAGAATCCAAGGATTCTTGGGAACATTGGTACCAGTACATTTCCTGTCTCTGTGGCTACTTCCTTTACTATCCAACATGCAACTCACTAGATCCAGGAGCCTTGTAGGCCTTTTGACCCGTTAGTTGCCTTAGTACTTTTTTTCCAGTGATAATTATTGTATTGACTTTCTGTATCCTTTTCCCACCCTTTAATTATTTAGTGTTTTTGAAGACTGACTCAAAGTAATTAATACTACCTTTTCCTGGCAAACTCTTGACATTTCCCAGCCTCTATTTCTAAGGGGCCTATATTCACTTTGGCCTCTATCTTACTCAGTCATAGAGTCATTCACCACAGAAACAGACCCTTCAGTTCAAACAGTCCATGCTGACCATAATCTGAAAGTAAAGTAGTTCCACTTGTCTGCTTCTGGCCCATATCCCTCCAAACCTTTCCTGTTCATGTACTTACTCAAATGTCTTTTAAACATTGTAACTGTACCTACATCCACCCTCGGGAAGGTCAGTCCACACATGATTCACCCTCTGTGTAAAATAAAATCGATGAGGCACAATGGCAAAGGCTGGATAGATTGGAACTCTTCTCACTGGATATATACTTGAATGTCCTGCTCTCTGCTT
Source organism: Chiloscyllium plagiosum (assembly GCF_037043375.1). Classification (NCBI taxonomy): domain Eukaryota; kingdom Metazoa; phylum Chordata; class Chondrichthyes; order Orectolobiformes; family Hemiscylliidae; genus Chiloscyllium; species Chiloscyllium plagiosum. The sequence goes on along the minus strand of NW_028270140.1, from coordinate 126,724,108 downwards.
TGATATTACTTGCTAGTTTCCCCCCCCCACCCACACACACACACACACATACATGTTACTTTCATTCTCTTTGTTAATTGTTTGGTCATTTTTTTGTTCCGTTTTCCCAATTCTCTGGCTTACCACTAATCTTGGCCAGATTGTATGCCTTCTCTTTCAATTTCATGCTATCTTTAACTTTATTAGCATATCATGGTTGACTTATTCCCTGCTTAGAATCCTCCTCCCTTACAGGGATACGTCTTTTGTTGTGAGTCATGCAATATTTTACTACATGTTTGCCATTGTGCCTCAGCAATCTTTTCTGCTAAACTCCTTTCTCAGATCACTCCAGCCAACTTGAACCACATTCCTTTGTAAATACCCTTATTTACATTTCGCACTGTGGTTTTAAACACCTGTTGCTTATTGTCAAACTGAATAATGAATTCGACCGCGTTAAGATCTTTGTTTCCAAAGGCATGTCTACTTTGAGACCGTTTATTGAGCCTGCTTCATTAATATCACCTTATTAAAAATAACCAGATCCAAAATGGCCTGCTCCCGGGTTGGATCCACAAAATATTGCTCTAGGAAACTATCCCAAATACTGAATTCTTCAACAATTCTGCTTCTACCAATTTGATTTGCCCAATCTACATAGAGTCATAGAGGTGTACAGCACAGAAACAGACCTTTGGCCCAACTGATCCACACTGACCAGATAACCTAACCTAATCTAGTCCTGTTTGCTAGCACTTGGCCCATATCCCTCTGAACCCTTCCTATTCATATACTCATCCAGATGCCTCTTAAATGTTGTATTTGTACCAATCTCCTCCACTTCCTCTGGTAGCTTATTCCATACACGCACCATTCTCTGTGTGAAAAAGTTGCCACTTCGGTCCCTTTTAAAATTTTCCCCTCTCACCCTAAACCTATGCCCTCTAGTTCTGGACTCCCCCACCCCAGGGAAAATTTACCCTATACATGCCCCTCATGATTTTATGGACCTCTGAGGTCACTCCTCAGCCTCCGACACTCCCGGGAAAACAGTCCCAGTCTATTCAGACTCTTCCTGTAGCTCAAATCCTCCAACCCTGGCAATATCCTTGTAAATCTTTTCTGAACGCTTTCAGGTTTCACAACATCCTTCTGATGGAAGGGAGAACAGAATTGCACACAACATTGCAAAAGTTGCCTAACCAATGTCCTGTATGGCCTCAACATGACCTCCCAACTCCAATTGGTTCTGACCAATAAAGGAAAGCATACCAACTCCTGCCTTCACTATCCTATTTACCTGTGATTCTGCTTTCAAGGAGCTATGAATCTGCATTTCAAGGTTTCTTTATATTTTTTTCTTTATGGAGAGTCCTTGACACTGATCCAGTTCCCTCAGAGCCAGATCTAGAGTGAACAGAACCTCTGACAATCCTGTTCTTTCAAGGTTTCTTTATTCTGCAACACTCCCCAGGATCTTTTTTCAATAATTGTATAAGTGCTGCTGTGATTTGCTTTTCCAACATGCAGCACTCTCATTTATCTAAATTAAACTCCATCTGTCACTCCTCAGCTCATTCTCCCTGTACTCCATGAGATCTAACTAGTCTACCATGAGGAATCTTATCGAACACTTTACTGAAGTCAATATAGATAACATCCACTGCTCTGCCCTCCTCAATCCTCTTTGTTACTACTTCAGTATTCTGTGGTATAGTCTTCAGGTGGCATAGTTGCAGGAGGAAGGTGGTAGTGTAAAACAAAGAGTTGCTTTTGCCATATTAATCAAGCGTTCAATCATTTGAATAACAAGGGATGGTATCAAAGGGTCCTCAAGTGGGGTCATAAGGGTAGAACTTAGAATCAAAAAGGTGACAATCGCATTGTTAGGAGTAGACTATAGATCCCCAAACCAACAGAGATAAAAGGACATGTGTGAGCAAACCTCAGAAATGTAAAAATAATAGGGAATTTAGACTTTCCCCAGTTTGCACTGTGAGAGACAAATTGTGAAAGATTTAGTGGGGATGGAATTCTTAACATTGTATCCGGGAGAGCTTTTGTAGCCAGAATACAGAAAGCCCTGCAAAACACAGGGAGGTGTTGTCCCTAATGTTAAGGAGTCAGAGGGTGAGCATTTGGGTGATAGTGATCATATCTCAGTAAGATTTAAGATGGCTATGGAAAAGAAGAAAGATGGGTTAGGAGTAAAGGTTCTGGATTGAGGCAAGGCTGGTTTTTTTTGATATGGTGAGACAGGATTTCATCATATGTGGAATGGGAGCAACTCCTTGTAGAAAAATCGACATCTGAGCTGTGGGAGTCATTCCAAAAGAAAATGTGCAGGATTGGATAAGGAAATTATAAAGATACGCTTGTGATAGATACCATGAGCCCAAACACTGGGTACCTGGAGGAGTACAGAAAATAGAAGGAGTTGTTAAAAATGGGGACAGGAGGATAACCAGAGAAAGTAGGGACAATTAGGGTGTGTGTGTGGAGCCTAAAGATGTAAATGAGATTTTAAATTGGTACTCCACATCTCCACTCATGATAGAGAAAAATGATCTATGTGCAGAAATCAGGGATATATTTATCAATATTATAATGATGAAAAAGTGGTGGATATTAGCAATTTTAGTTTGCTTAAAAGTGGATAAATCCCCAGGTGCACATGAAATCTATCCCATGCTTCTCTGAGTCAGGGGAGGAGATTGTAGGAGCTCTGAAATGCATTTTCAAATCCTCTCTGGCCCCAGGAGAGGCGCCAGAGGACTGAGAGTATGGTAACATTATTCAAGAAGGATGGGAGGGCTATCTCAGGAAACCGTAGTCAGTGAATCACTCTCACTTGTGGTAGGGAATATTGGAAAAAAGTTCTTGGGGATAGAATTAATCTCTCCTAGGAGAGACCAAGATTAATCACAGGTGGTCAGCATGGCTTTCTATGCGGATGCCATGTCTAACAAATTTAGTTGATTGTTTCAAGGAGATGACTAGGTGTGCAGATGAGCATGGTCTGGTTGATGCAGTCTACGTGGACTTCAGAAAAGCTTCTGATGAGGTTTTGCCTTGGGCGACTGGTTAAGAAGCTAAGAGCCCAAAGGATTCAATGCACTTTGACAAATCAGAGCAAAGAGTCTGGCAGGAGGCACAGGAAGATGGTCAGGGGTTATTTTTGTGACTGGGAGCTTCTATCTAGTGAGATACCACCGGGTTTGACACAGAGTGCTTTCCTGTTTGTTGTATGTTAATGATCTAGACTCCAATGATGGAGGTATGATTGAGTTTACAGGTGACAAATGTATAAGGTACTGTGAGACCACATTTGGAGTACCATGAGCATATTTGGTCCCTTTAATTAAAAAAAGGTATTGTTTCATTGAAGGGAGTGCAAAGAACGTTCACTAGATGATTTCTGGTATTGAGGGATTGTCTTGCGAGCAAACGTTAAACAGTTTGGGACTCAACTCCCTGGAGTTTAGAAGAATGAGAGGTGATTTTCTTGAAATATAGAAGATTGACAGGGCAAATTCTGCAAAGATGTTTCCCTAATGGGAGAGTCTACAACCAGAGGACATAGTCTCAGAATAAAAGGATGTCATTTCAAGGGTGAAGTAAAGTGAAATTTCTTCTCTTAGAGGATTTAGTCTTTGGAACTCCTTACCATGGATAGCTGTGGGCGCAGAGTCCTTGCGTGTATTTAAAGCTTAGAGAGATGGATTCTTGACCATTAGGAGAATCAAAGATTATGGGGAAAAGACAGGAAAGTAAACTTGAGGGCTGTCAGATCAGCCATGATCCTATTGAGTAGTGGAGTAGGCTTAAGGGGCTGGATGCCTATTCCTGTTCCTATTTCTTATGGTCCTGTGGTCTTAAAAAATTGGTGCTGTGATAATTAGCAAGGTGGAAAAGCTTAGACTACAGGACAGTCTAGATGGGCTGGTTAGATGGCAAAACAGTAACAAGTGGAATATAATCCTGTAAAGTGTGACAGATGCATTTTGGGACGACTAAGAGAGATAGGACAGTGAAGAAGGTGTTTGATATGGTTTCCTTTATTGGTCAGTATTGAGTACAGGAGTTGGAGGTTATGTTGCAGCTGTACAGGACATTGGTTAGGCCACTTTTGGAATATTGCGTGCAATTCTGGATGTTGTGAAACCTGAAAGGGTTTAGAAAAGATTTACAAGGATGTTGCCAGGTTTGGAGGATTTGAGCTACAGGGAGAGGCTGGAACAGGCTGGGGCTGTTTTCCCTGGAGCTTTGGAGACTGAGGGTTGACTTTATTGAGGTTTATAAAATCATGAGGGGCATGAATAGGATAAATATACAAGGTCTTTTCCCTGGGATGGGGGAGTCCAGAACTAGATGGCATAGGTTTAGGGTGAGAGGGGAAAGATATAAAAGAGACCTAAGGGGAATGAGCTGCCAGAGGAAGCGGAGGAGGTTGGTATAATTGCAGCATTTAAAAGGCATCTGGATGGGTATATGAATAGGAAGGGTTTAGGAGGATATGGGCCAAGTGTTGGCAAATGGGACTAGATTAGGTTGGGATGTCTGGTCGACGTGAACGAGTTGGACCGAAGGGTTTGTTTCCGTGCTGTACATCTCTCTGATTCTAAGTAAATATACGTTGAATGTTAAAACACTATAAATTATAGAATATCAGACGGACCATGTCCACAGATCCTTGAAGGCAGCAGATCAGGAAGATAAAGTGGTTTGGAAAGCATATGGGGAAACTTGCCTTTATTTGTTGAGATGTTGAATACAAGAGGAGTGAGGTCATTGTGGAGCTGGATGAAACATCAGTTAGGCTATGGCTGATCTAGTGTGTGTTGGTGCAGTGTAGGAGGAATGTGATTGTCTGGGGGAGGGTGCAGAAGATGTTACCTGGAATAGCTAGAGTTTGCAAAAGGATTTTGATTTATTTTTTAAGCACGATTGACAACGCCTCAGATATTGAAGCCGTTCAAGTTCAAATGCAGCAAGACCTGGATAATATCCAGGCTTGTGCTGGCAAGTAACATTAACAGCACACAAATATCAGCAAGGATTAACTCCAGTAAGAGACTATTTAACCACTGCCCCTTGACATTCAATGGAATTATCATTAGTGAAACCCTCACAATCAATCTCCTTGAGGTTTACCACTGACTGGACACTCAACTGAACAATTACAGTTGCTATGAGAGCAGATCAGAGGCCAGGAATACTGTGGCAAGTAATTCACCTCCTGACTCCCTAAAACCTGTCCATCATCTGCAAGGCACAAATCAGCAATGTGATGGAATACTCCTCACTTGTCAGGAGGCGTACAGTGCAACAACACTCAAGAAGCTTGACAAACTCCAGGACGAAGCAGCCTGCTTGATTGGCACCACATCGGCAAGCATCCACTCCTTCCACTATCGGCGCTCAGTAGTCAGCAGTATGTGCTATCTACACTACAGAAGGTCACCAAAGATCCTTAGACAACACCTTCCAAATTCACAACCACTCCCATCTGGATAGACAAGGGCAATAGGTACATAGGGCCACCACACCTGCAAGTTCCCTTCAAGCCACTCACAATCCTGAAATATATCATTGTTCCTTCAGTGTCACTGGGCCAAGATCCTGGTGGAAGGCAGCTCACCACCTTTTCAAGGGCAATGAAGGATGAACATTGAAAGCTAGCCAGCCAGTGATGCCATCTATATCCTGCAAGTGAATTTAAATAAAAAGGTTTTGGATTCAAAGCATACTAAAATTCGTCAAATCTACAGTGTGATATCCAAGGAATTAGTTCAGAAATGGCAGGTAGAGTATGAAGTGGACATATTAGAAACAATTTGTTATGAAATGTAAATACTGCACTTGGAAAAGAACAATTGATGAAAGACTTGTGCATGAGTGATTTTGAAATCACTAATGAAGTTGAAGGGGAAGTATGAGGTTTAGTAGATTCAACATTTAACCTATCCAGCCACGCAGAGCAATAATAAGAACATTACAGGAAGTCACAACTATATTTGCAGACAACCTGCACTTTTAAATATTGTCTTTAATTCTGACCAAGAAGAAATAAGACAGGCATTTGGGACAGAGTTCTGTAGTGCAGATCAACGAGGTTGATCCCTCGTGATAGGAGAAAGTGAGGACTGCAGGTACTGGAGATCAGAGTCGAGAGTGTGGTGCTGGAAAAGCACAGCAGGTCAGGCAGCATCCAAGGAGCAGGAGAATCGACGTTTCGGGCATAAACTCTTCATCAGGAATGAAGGGCTTATGCCCAAAATGTCGATTCTCCTGCTCATCGGATGCTGCCTGACCTGCTGTGCTTTTCGAGCACCACACTCTCGACTCATTCCTCGTGGTGAAGAGTTTTGTTATATTAAGAAAAACTGTGCACAGACCAATCTAGAAAGGTAATTAAAGTTGGAAGAATGTTTCTACAAAGCTAACTTCTCAGAAACTGCCCTGGGTGCTGTGATGCAAAAAGCCCAGTTACACAGAAATTGTACATTGAGAATGTTATTAGATTACAGAAAAGAACTGCTTACATCCAGTAGGTAAAGAATTTACTGAAGAGGGATGCAATTCTGAAGGCTTTAGACTAATAGATAGGGGTACACAGCCTTCTCTGTCATAATGCATTTTTATAATAATGAGAGAAAGTAAAATAAAAGCAAAAGATGTTGGAAGTGTGAAATAATAAGTGTTGAAAAATTCAACAGGTCTGTCAGATCTGGAAAGAGAAATAGATTTGATGTTTTAAGTCTGATGTGACTTCAGAAATCGGGATAAAATATGATCTCATTGGCGTATGTTCGTTCACCTGGATTGATAACTTTCCACTTGTCTTTGGCAGTATATAGTTCCAATTGTCCTCTATCCCAGAGTAGCAATAGCTTGTTGACGCTAAAGTATAGTTTGGCTCGAAAGCAGAAAATGGTGGAAATACTCAGTAGGTCAGGCAACAACTGTGGAGAGCGAAACAGAGTTAACCTGCCTTCTGTTCATTCGTCCACCAAGACTGTAGGTTTAAAGTTCTGTTTCTCGTGTTCAGATCTTCAATTCTAGTCTTGTGCTTTTTCAATTATTGCCCCATAAAATTGGCTGTGCTCCCAGAGGTCTCGGCACTAAAGTCTAGAATACCACCTCTAACTTCTCTGCCTCTCTACTTTATCTTTGCCTCGTGTAAAAGGTTTGTTCACGCTTATGTTGATTTGACCAATCTTTTGGTTATTTGATCTATTTTCCTTTATGTAGCTCAGTAACAAATTTTGTCTGATTATTGTTCCTGTGAAATGCCTTTCAACATTTTACTGCATTGAAGGTGATGATTATGATTTTGTAGTGATCTTGCAGCTTTAAAAATGTTGGGTGGATACTAATTAGTGTTATTTTTAAAGAAATCATTGCAAGGAATAATGCAAAAACACAATGCAGATTCAGGTTTTTATATTGTCATGAATATTCTTTGTGTGATCTTCTGAAGCAACCTGTTTTACAAATTTGCATTTTGTGACTAAATGTCTTGTACAGTAATTACATTTTTTTTATAATGTGGCTTGTGAAAGAATGACCATGAATGAAAAGCAGCCTCTATATTAGATGGAGGTATTGTGTATACAACAGTATGTTGGTATTTAATCTAATGTTAATCTAATGCCATTTATGATACATTGGAATGTTTTGAATTCATTTTAATTCAAAGGTTTTACCATAGCAAGCAAGGTAAACGGTACCCAACCTGTGCACACTTGCAAAACCCAGACTTGTTCATGGTGGCACATGGGCATTGCTGGCTGGCTAGCATTTATTCGCCATTCCCAGTTGTCCTTGAGAAGGTGATGAGCTGCTGGCTTAAATCGCAGTAGTCCACAATGCCTTTAGGGAGGGTATTCCAGGAATTTGACCCAGTGACGGTAAAGGATCATTGATGTATTTCCAAGTCAGGATGCTGAGTAGCTTCAAGGGGAACTTGCAGGCGGTGGTTTTACCATGAATCTGCTGCCCTTGTCATTCTAGATGGAAATGGTTGTGGGTTTGGAAGGTGCTGTCTTAGGATCTTTGGTGAATTCTGCGGTGCATCTTGTAGATTGTACACGCTGCTGCCACTTGTTACATTTGAATATGGCAAAAGTGAGGACTGCAGATGCTGGAGATCAGAGTCTAGATTAGAGTGGTGCTGGAAAAGCACAGCAGGTCAGGCAGCATCCAAGGAGCAGGAAAATCGATGTTTTGGACAAAAGCCCTTCATCAGGAATGGATGAAGGGCTTTTGCACGAAACATCAATTTTCCTGCTCCTCAGATGCTGCCTGACCTGCTGTGCTTTTCCAGCACCACTCTAATCTATACATTTGAATATGGACTGCTTCAGCATATGAAGAGTTATAAATCACTCTGTACAGTCATCGGAGAAATTCCCCACTTCTGACCTTACGATAGCGGAAAAGTCATTGAAGCAGCTGAAGGTGGTTGGACCTAGGACACTACCCGGAGAAACTCCTGCAGTGATATTGTGGAGCTGAGATGACTGACCTTCAATAACAAGCATCTTCCTATGTGCCAAGTGTGACTCCAACATTTGCCCCCTTTTGTTAGGGCTCCTTGATGCTACACTTTGTTAAATGCAACTTCAGTTTCAAGGGCTGTCGTTCTAAACTCAACTCCGGAATTCTAGCATTCTGAAGTTTCCACAGTGGTGATATTAGTACATTAATTCTGAAGGAACTGTAGCCACAGAGCACAGCTGCCTAACCTGATTGGACAGGAAATCTCTAATCCCTGTTTTAGAATCAAGTTAGCGCATTGTTCAATTATTAATGTTAGTTCATGCCTTAGATCAGCTCTTTGCTTTTATTAATTCACTTCATATTATATTTACCACAAAACATTTTCTTGATTTCCTGTCTCCTAATTTAAATAAATGTTATGATTTAGGGAGAGAAAAGGAAAAGTATACTCAAATAATAGATGTCATTCTGTGATTGGTCAATATTTACCAAATATTGGATTAGTGGTGCTGGAAGAGCACAGCAGTTCAGGCAGCATCCGAGGAGCAGTACTGCTTCTCGGATGCTGCCTGAACTGCTGTGCTCTTCCACACCACTAATCCAAAATCTGGTTTCCAGCATCTGCAGTCATTGTTTTTACCTAGTTGATTTACCAAATATTGTTGAATTTGTACAGAATTATGTTGGTAGTGAATTAAAATGGTCAGTTGCAATGCTGTTGTGTGTACTGGATGCTGAAAAGTTTTTAAAATGGGGTCCTGTTCTTTTCTCACAGATCAAATATATATGTGCACTGTGCCTGTTTCAACTCACCAAAATAGGTTATGGCCATTCGCTGGCTCATTTTCAGGATAATATCATGACCAACTTGTGTGACTTCAAGTTGAGACACAACTTGGCAGTGAATTGTTAATAATCAGTTATTAAGTGTATTCTTCATGGCAACACTTCTATCAATTAGAGTTTACTAGCCAACCAATCAGCACTGTCTTCTCATATGGTTTAAATATTGTTTTGCATTTATATTGGCATTCTTAGGAATTGTCCTGATGAGTACAAGATGAAAAGCTATGGCAAATTGTGTTTTGTTTTCAGCAATGCTAGTGTTTTTTTCCACTAACCACTTGTTTGCACTGGCTGTTGTTAAGAGAGTCTTCAAAGTGAAATGAACCAGAATTAGCTACACAAAAACCTACAGTGACGCTGGTGCAGTAGCAAGGGGTCCTTGCACTGTTAGAGGCATCACCTTTCTGAAGGTTTGTTAAGCCAAGGCTTCAGCTGCCTGATCAGAACAAAGGGAGCTATCCCCTGTATTCAAATCAATACTTTTCATTCAGTCACCATCTCCAAAAGTAGATTTTCTTCTCATTTATTACATTGCTTTTATGGGAGCTTTCTGAGCTGTTGTGTTTCCTACCTACGCTACCAAAAAAAGCACTTAATTCATGGTGAAGTATTTTGGGAATTTCAGTAATGTCAGTGAAGAAACACAAGAAATCAGTGCAGGTTAAGCCAGGACTAGATAAATCTAAGTCGTCTTTTGAAAAACTGCAATTTTACTCCATGCATTCTAGTCAAGGTGGACATAAAGATTCAATTCTTTTTGAAGTTAATTCAAAACAATGCCTTTTAGTTGTTGGAATTTAACCACCCCCCTGCTATTTACCTGAAGCTTGTATCCCTTTGGTTTGTAAATAAAGTTGCCTTGCTGTTAAATTGGCAGTAAGATCTCGGCAAGCTTTTTGATTAATTCTGTTGGAGTTTTATGGTGTTATTATAAATATACTGGATTGTAAACAATCATGCTGAAACTGTTCATTTACCTCTGAGACAAAAGGGAGTTGGGGATCAAAGACAGCTAATTAGCATTTCCATGTGGTAACAGGATTAATGTTTATCTCTGTCATGGAGAGGAGGGTAGATGAAGACATTTTTAGGTTAGTTTGTACACCTCCCTATAGATCAGTGAATATCGCAAGCAGACAATACAGAGATCCTGTGTTGTCAGCAAAGTGGAAAGACTGCTTAAACTTTGAACTGTTGTAGGATGGGATGAGTGTAGGATGGAGATCATATCAAGGCTGCAGCCTTCTGTGGATCCCAGGAGTTAAGTTCTGGCCTAGCCAGTGAGAAGAAGAATAATCAGAACAAGCAATCCTGCCAGATTTAAGAAACTCTGGAAACCGAGGTAAACCCCTGGAGACATTCAGTTAAGAGTTTACTCCTTCGTTAAAGAACCCATTGGAAGCTTGAGACAACTATGGACTTTGTGTTATGAGTGCAATATGTGATAAACATCAAAAGAGAATGTGTCATTTAAAGTATAAGCTGCTTGTGTGTTTAAATAAAAAGGGAAACATTATTTATTTGTTACGTAAAAGAACTGGTGCTGCTATGATGGGTCAAATGGTCTGCATTTGAGCCATAACAATTCTGTGATTGTGTAATGAGTAATTTGTCACCCTTTTTAAACTATTAATTGAATATCTTTTTAAATGTTATTGGTCCTTATGGAGGTTGTAACAGCGAGAGTCACCACTGTGTGTAAAGTTTAGCCTGGCAGGTTCAGGAGCTGTACCCTGACATAGCAGCCTCTACTGCATTCGCTGAGGAAACAGACAATAGGTTGAGGAGATGTACAATTCACTCACCTCTGCTTTCTCTGTGCCTTCCTCACAAACCTGAGATTTTTGTTTCTTCCCTCATTTTTCAATGGTCTTCCAACACCTAGCCTTCAGAGGGGGGATGGCTGTCAGCAATTTGTCTCCAAGGTGGCAGTGTTACTGCTTGCCATCTGTCTCAGGTGTTCTTTGCCCAGGAGGGGAGTAGTGACCAGTTCACTACTCAGAAGATCTATAGACATTAGTCCTTCATCCAAGTGATAAACATGGCTGCAGCTTTTACGCTATGTGTTTATTTCTGCATCAAGTGACAGATTGCTTGTGATTAAGGAGCCCAGGTATGTGAAGCTATCAACAATCTCTATCATCACATTGTCAATGCTGATAAATGATGTAATGGTAATATCTTGGATTCTGACATCTGCTGATAAATAAGGGTTAAAATGCAAGTATTTCTACTTCAGTTTAAAGATATCTAATTTTTTTCAGTTTGCTTATTTACATAGCATTAACAAAGTAGCACTGCATATTATAGCTTTGTGCTAAATACTGCTGTATAATGTAATCATAGATATACTTCGTTCTGACTAATAGTTGTATAAGGTAAAGACCAATTTATCTTCATGTGTTCATGCCAGTATTTCAATTTAGAGTTCTTATGCAATCTGGTTAATGTCTTCCAGTGTATTCTAACTGTGCCCATACTGTAGTATTATTCTCAGCCTCCATGATATTATTACAAAGTTGCTGTAGGGTTTTGGAGCCCTTATACAACACTAATAGTGTCTTGAGTAAATTTCAGACATTGTATCGTGTGAAACACGAAATGAATGTCATCAGTTTTGCTTCACACAGCCACCACACCTTAGAGCCAGGCCCTGTGCCTCACTATACGCACATATGTCGTCTCTCCCTGCTCTCCATCAGTCACCCTCAGCAGGTACAGGATCCAACCCCCCTTCCCATTTTGCAGACCAAAAATAATTATATTGGATCCTCCTGTGGAAATGATCTGTGTAATTATTGGTTGATGCAGGAAGAGTGTTTTGATTTGGTTGGATATTGACGGACTGCACTCTCCAATCCTTGAGCTTGACACAGTAGAGAATCTTTTCAGATATCACAGCTAAAATAAGGATAAGCAAGCAGGCAGAACAGTGCTGAAGGGTAGGTTATAACAGTGTGTTTAAACCAGTTAGATTTGTAACAGTTCTAAGGCCCAGTTCCACTCAGACATAGATTGCTGCAATGTAATCCTATGAAAAAGCTTTTGAAGTACATTACTGACCTGAGCTCAAGACTGACAGAGGTTTGATCTTTTACTGACTCAAACTGAGAGATCTGCTGTTATTTAATGTTCTGGGCAACCTCAAGATGCCTCAGTTCAGACCCTTCAAGCTCGGAGTTTGGGTCTTTCACACTGCACGCCTCCTCAGGTCATTCAGAGTTGCTAGCCCCTCTGTGGGTCACTGTGTACCTCTCTTGGGTACTCGCTGACCACCGCAACCAGGCAGGACATTCGGCAGCTTTGTCCCAATCACAGCTTTCTTCTGTCACAGATCCTGTATCTTAAGGAACAGTCGAAATGGGAGGGATGGATCCTGTGATTGGAGCAGCAGAAGAGAAAAAGGGCTAACTCTTGTGATATAATTCAGCATATGCCAATTCTAACATTCCAGAAATATTTCTTCTCTTATCGACCCAAACATGTCCCATTAGCTGTCCCTATGGTGATGCTCATGTCCGATGCGAGCCTCATACCTCTCACTATAAGTGAAGATTGCAATTTGATTATTTGACCTTTTTTTTTTGTCTGTTATAACTTAGGAAGCCATTCTACTTCCACACAAGGCAAAGCAAGTCTGCTGAAACTGGTAGCCATGTTTTTATTAACTCCAAACCACCAATCAACTGCTATTTTGGCAGGGCCTTCCTATATTAGGGACTTCAAATATTCTGCTGCCTGTATTCAACTTACATAAAACTGTCAAAAAGTGTGGTATTGGAAAAGCCTAGCTGGTCAGGCAGTATCAGAAGAGCAGGTAAAAACAATGACTGCAGATGCATAGCTGGGGCCCATACGTGTGCCCATGGCTACCCCTTTGGTCTGGAGGAAGTGGGAGGATTCAAAGGAGAAATTGTTAAGGGTGAGGACCAGTTTGGCCAAACAAATGAGAGTGTCGGTAGAAGGGTACTGTTGGGGATGTCGGGAGAGGAAAAAAACAGAGGGCTTGGGAGGCCCTGGTCATGGCGGATGAAAGATGCCCTCCAACGCATCTCGTCCACATCCCGCACCTCTGCCCTCAGACCCCACCCCTCCAACCGTAACAAGGACAGAATGCCCCTGGTGCTCACCTTCCACCCTACCAACCTTCACATAAACTAAATCATCCGCTGACATTTCCGTCACCTCCAAAAAGACCCCACCACCAGGGATATATTTCCCTTTCCGCCTTCCGCAAAGACCATTCCCTCCGTGACTACCTGGTCAGGTCCACGCTCCCCCTACAACCCACCCTCCCATCCTGGCACCTTCCCCTGCCACCGCAGGAACTGCAAAACCTGCGCCCACACCTCCTCCCTCACCTCCATCCAAGGCCCCAAAGGAGCCTTCCACATCCATCAAAGTTTTACTTGCACATCCACTAATATCATTTATTGCATCCGTCGCTCCCGATGCGGTCTCCTCTACATTGGGGAGACTGGAGGTCTCCTAGCAGAGTGCTTTAGGGAACATCTCCGGATGTTCCGCACCAATCAACCACACCGCCCCGTGGCCCAACATTTCAACTCCCCCTCCCACTCTGCCGAGAACATGGAGGTCCTGGGCCTCCTTCACCGCCGCTCCCTCACCACCCGCGCCTGGAGGAAGAACGCCTCATCTTCCGCCTCAGAACACTTCAACCCCAGGGCATCAATGTGGACTTCAACAGTTTCCTCATTTCCCCTTCCCCCACCTCACCCTAGTTCCAAACTTCCAGCTCAGCACTGTCCCCATGACTTGTCCTACCTGCCTATCTTCTTTTCCACCTATCCACTCCACCCTCCTCCCTGATCTATCACCTTCATCCCTCCTCCACTCACCCATTGTACTCTACGCTACTCTCTCCCCACCCCCACCCACCTCTAGCTTATCACTCCACGCTTCAGGCTCTCTGCCTTTATTCCTGCTGAAGGGCTTTTGCCGAAACGTCGATTTTTGCTGCTGCTCGGATGCTGCCTGAACTGCTGTACTCTTCCAGCACCACTAATCCAGTATTAGAAGAGCAGGAGAGTCAACGTTTCGAGCATAAACTCTTCATCAAGAATGTTGAGCTTATGCTCAAAATGTCAAATCTCCTGCTGCTTGGATGCTGCCTGACTGGCTATGCTTTTCCAGCACCACACATTTTGACTCTAATCCCCAGCTTTCTCCTCCCTGCATAAAACTATGTTCACACATGACATTTAAACCTCCCTGAACTACACAAGGGGAATCAGAAGCAAACACTGTTAATTTAGTGGTCATTGTTGTGTTTAAGCCCAGTCATGCCTTGGTTTCTTTATTATCTTTAGCCTTTGTCTGGTGTCTCAGTTCTTCGTGTGACCTCTTGTGCACCCTGTTCTTTCATTTTGGTTCATTATAGGCTCTGTGCATCTAAATTATCTCTCTTTGTGCTGTAGGATATTTTTTAAGGTTATGGGTGTTATTATAAACACATGTTGCTATTTTAAAATACTGCATCTTCACAGAAAGTGGAAATAATCAATTCCATGAACTTCTCTTCAGTCTCGGGTAAACTATAAGCATTTTCAGATGGCCCAGTGGTGTTAGTGGTGTTAATCCAGAGACCCAGATAGCATTCTAGGAACCTGGGTTTGAATTCTGCCACAGATAGACTTTGAATTCAATAAAATATCTAGAATTAAGAATCTAGTGATGACCATTCATCTATTGTCAATTGTTGAAAAAATCCATCTGATTCACTACTGTCCTTTAGGGAAGGATTCTGCCATCCTTACCTGGTTTGGCCTACATGTGAATCCAGATTCACAATGATGCCCTCTGGGCAATTAGGGATGGGCAATAAATGCTGGACTTGCCAGCGACGCTCTCATCCTGTGAATGAATAAACAAAAATTTTGCAACCAATGTATTCTAAGTGCATCTTTGCCTTTGATTCTGTTGTTAGTGTGATGAGCAGAACATTGTGTATTACATGTCCACTGCTCAAGGTAAAAATATGTTTTTCTAATTTTTCATCTTCCTTGCTCTAATTAACATTGTGGTATTGCCCTTTAGAGTTTGCAGTCAGTTTACTCCGTTGATCTTATCTCTATCTCATTATGTTAAAGACCTTGACCGCCTTCTGTAAAAAGCAGTTTGCCTCTATTGTTCTGTTTGCACGATAGCACCAAGTCCAAGAATCAGTCCTTGAAGTACCTGAGTTTATTTTCTATTGCTACTATTTTTAGATTTATAACCTCTACTGAAGCCTTCATAATGCTTCAAGTTATCTTTATCCATGGCCTGAAAATAACCCTTCATGTGCTTAATTTTTTCCTCTCCTTTATTAAAACCTTGCTTGAGGTTCATAACTTTTAAATTTTGTCCATGCAAACATGTTTTCTCGTAATCAATATTTATTTAATAATCCCTTCATTCGATTCTTTTTAGATCTTAATGCATTTTGTTCCTCAAACTACATTATCAGCATATTTTGTATGTATGTAATGATCTCCTACAAAAGTAAATGGACCTGACGAATGGGGAAAGTGTTTGGAAAGTTGTTTTCAAGGACATTAGAGTTAATTCAACATGCTTTGTTTGCTGTTTTCTTCTCCGTTAACTGAATTTGTTTTTTTAAGTTGATGCAGATTGAATGCCATCACGGGATCTAGCCATTTTATATCAGTATTAAATAAGAATTCTTGTGTATAAACGTCTTGCCTCTGCTATTTGCTGAATGGGGCCAAAGAGTAGCAACTTTAATTCTAGCTGCAGTGACACATCAAGGGGGACTTTTGTCTGGCTACCACGCCTGTGGCCCATGATTGAGCACTTACCAAGAAGGACTGTAAAGATGGACACTTCCTTTATTTCTTTATTCTTCTGCCTTTTATATTCTATGTTTTTTTTTGAGTTTTAAGATGGCTTCGGAGTGTAACGACACTATGGAAGAGTTTTCACTGTATCTTGTAACAAGATACATGTGACAACTAAGGAAATACCTTGGTGGTGGGAAATAGCCTTATCTTTCCATGTTGGGTTAATAAATGTTGCTGTTTACATCCTCAACCTTCACCTTTGAGTTCACAGAGGGTGTGCTGATTACTATATCACTGGGCATTGACTTGATACCAGACACACTTTGCACAGTGGCATTTCTAATATTGAAAGAGTCTGATTTCTGGCATCTTAGTCAATGAAATGGAATTAGACAATAGACAATAGGTGCAGGAGTAGGCCATTCAGCCCTTCGAGCCTGCACCGCCATTCAATATAATCATGGCTGATCATTCCTAATCAGTATCCTGTTCCTGCCTTATCTCCATAACCCTTGATTCCACTATCTTTGAGAGCTCTATCCAACTCTTTCTTAAATGAATCCAGAGAGTGGGCCTCCACTGCCCTCTGGGGCAGAGCATTCCACATAGCCACCACTCTCTGGGTGAAGAAGTTTCTCCTGAGCTCTGTCCTAAATGGTCTACCCCGTATTTTTAAGCTGTGTCCTCTGGTTTGGCACTCACCCATCAGTGGAAATATGTTTCCTACTGCCAGAGTGTCCAATTCTTTCATAATCTTATACGTCTCAATCAGATCCCCTCTCAGTCTTCTAAACTCAAGGGTATACAAGCCCAGTCGCTTCAGTCTTTCAGTGTAAAGTAATCCTGCCATTCCAGGAATTGACCTCGTGAATCTACGCTGCACTCCCTCAATAGCCAGAATGTCTTTTCTCAAATTTGGAGACCAGAACTGCACACAGTACTCCAGGTGTGGTCTCACCAGGGCCCTGTACAGCTGCAGAAGCACCTCTTTGCTTCGTACTCAATTCCTCTTCTTATGAAGGCCAGCATGCTATTAGCCTTCTTCACTACTCGATGTACCTGCAAGTTTGTCTTCATTGACTGGTATACAAGAACACCCAGATCTCTCTGTACTGCCCCTTTACATAAATTGATTCCATTGAGGTAGTAGTCTGCCTTCCTGTTCTTGCCACCAAAGTGGATAACCATACATTTATCCACATTAAACTGCATCTGCCATGCATCTGCCCACTCACTTAACTTGTCCAGGTCACCCTGTAAACTCCTAACATCCTCATCACATTTCACCCTGCCACCCAGCTTTGTATCATCAGCAAATGTGTTAATGATATTGCTGATACCATCTTCTATATCATTAACATATATTGTAAAAAGCTGCGGTCCCAGCACAGATCCCTGCGGTACCCCACTGGTCACTGCCTGCCATTCCAAAATGGAGCCGTTTATCACTACCCTTTGTTTCCTATTAGCCAACCAATTTTCAATCCAAGTTAGTACTTTGCCCCCAATACCATGCGCCCTAATTTTACTCACTAACCTCCTGTGTGGGACTTTATCAAAAGCTTTCTGAAAGTCCAGGTACACTACATCTACTGGATCTCCCTTGTCCATCTTCAGAGTTACATCCTCAAAAAATTCAAGAAGATTAGTCAAGCATGATTTCCCCTTCATAAATCCATGCTGACTCTGTCCTATCCTGTTACTACTATCCAGATGTGCAGTAATTTCATCCTTTATAATAGACTCCAGCATCTTTCCCACCACTGAGGTCAGACTAACTGGTCTATAATTTCCTGCTTTCTCTCGCCCACCTTTCTTAAAAAGTGGTATAACATTAGCCACCCTCCAATCCTCAGGAACCAACCCCGAATCTATTGAACTCTGGAAAATAATCACCAATGCATCCATGATTTCCCGAGCCACCTCCTTCAGTACCCTGGGATGCAGACCATCAGGCCCCGGAGACTTATCAACCTTCAGACCTAACAGTCTCTCCAACACCAATTCCTGGCAAATATAAATTCCCTTAAGTTCAGGTCCTTCAGCCACTGTTACCTCAGGGAGATTGCTTGTGTCTTCCCCAGTGAACACAGATCTGAAGTACCCATTTAATTCCTCTGCCATTTCTTTGTTCCTAGTAATATATTCCCCTGTTTCTGTCTTCAAGGGCCCAATTTTTGTCCTAACCATTTTTTTGCCGTGCACATACCTAAAAAAGCTTTTACTATCCTCCTTAATATTCTTGGCCAGTTTACCTTTGTACCTCAATTTTCCTCTGCGTATTTCCTTCTTAGTAATCCTCTGTTGCTCTTTAAAAGCTTCCCAGTCCTCAGTTTTCCCACATATCTTAGCTATGTTATACTTTTTCTCTTTTAACTTTATATGTTTCTTTACTTCCCTCGTCAGCCACGGCCGCCCATGCCTCCTCCTGGGATCTTTCTTCCTTTTAGGAATGAACTGATCCTACAACTTCTGCATTATACACAGAATTAATCTTACCATATAAATTTAAATAGGGAAACGTGGCAGCATGAAATTCATGAAGTTTAGTCAAATTTATGAATAGGATTTTTGCCTTTGGACAAATGAGAGGAATAAATCATATTACTAAGTTCAAAGGGAGTATGATTTGGAAGGGTGAAGATTTGTGGTAAGGTTATATTATCAGTGAAGTTAAGACTCAAACAAGGAGGCTGCAGCTTATAATTGAAAATGCATTTAATTTCAATTACTGTGCTAATTACTTATTGATGCAGTTTTGCGAAGCACCTGATATTATCTGATGAGGCTTTGTAACCAATAAGAAGATTATGTTCGTAGTTTGAAGGTGTACTTTTTGTCTTATATTTCTGGCACTTTAAAAGCATTACTTTTTCTTTAATAATAATGTGAACAAAGTGTATTTTTTCTTTGTAAGTAATGAGTTGAAATGTTGATATTTACCTGTATCTTGAGGTTGGTTTCAGATCTTTGACAGTATATTTTGAACTCTGATTTAGCTGTCAATTGCAGTGTAAATTAGAATTTAATGAATTCCAAATTTATAGCCTCAGTTTTCATTTGGGGCTGATGGAGCCCACTGGTGTGTTATTGAATCTTTTATGTATTCACTGCATCAACAGAGTACCGAAGTGAATGGAATCCTTAATAAAATCCAGACAGATGATTTGATTCATGTATGCTGTGCCTGCCTTTTGATTTTGTTTTTAAGTTTTTTTTTTCCTGGAGAAGAGGGAATTCTTTATGCCTGGAGGCGTAGAAATTTGTTGCAGTAATTTATCTGTGATGCAGGAGAAAGGCTACCACTAATGTGTGATGGTTAGACTGAGAAAGGCAGTTGTTAGTGGGTTTTTTTTAAACAAATAAACAGTGTCTATGAACAGGTGGAAGTGCAGGTGACAGGAGACGGAGGAAAGGCTTGAATAGAATACTAAAGCGTAATTTGGCCGATTGCCAAAGAAGAGTCACATTGGGTTAACATTGACTCTCTTTCTATCTCCACAGATGCAGCCAAACCTGAGTTTCCACAGCACTTTGTTTTCATTTGAGATCTTCACCTGTGGTATTCTGCTTTTGCGATTTTGACCATTTTGACTTGCAGTTGAATGTTAAATTCTCTTCCTTTTTTCTCTTAAGCTTAAAATATCACATCCCATATAATTCAACATGTTTTCTGCATTGATCTCAAAACAATGGCCAACTCAAATGATCCTTTATTATCCTCTTTGAACCTATATAACTCCCTCCTTAGTCCTTTCCTCTTACAAACTGCAGTATTTGAAACTAGTCAGTTCAGTCAACTGTTTTAAATGTGAAAGGCATTCTGCTGACCATATACTCATCCCTTCATAGGAGGTTTCTCCATTGAGGAAGTCAGAGAGTCATTACAGCACATAAGGAAGCTATTTGGCCCCTCGAGTCCATACTGGCTGTCTGCAGAGGAATCCAATCAGTTCCATCATCCCCACTCTATCCACACAGCCCTGCAAGTTTATTTCCTTCCAGTGGTCATTAAACTTCCCTTGGAAATCACTGACTCTGCTTCCACTGTCAACTAATAAAAGTAGCTTGATTTTGTCTACCTCATCTAAAGCTGTCACAATTTGTCCACCTCAATCAAATCACCCGTCAATCTTCCTTGCTGTAAGAACTATTCCAGCTTCTTGAATGTAAATTCATGTATTTGAAATCACTCATCCATAGAAACATTCTGTCAAATCTCTGTATCCTCTGATAAATCAAATTGCATTTATTTTAATGTAAGAGGCCTAACAAGGAAGGGACAGATGAACTCAGGGCATGGTTAGGAACATGGGACTGGGATATCATAGCAATTACAGAAATGTGGCTCAGGGATAGACAGGACTGGACTCCAGAGCTAGACGGCATAAGTTAAAGGTGAGAGGGGAGAGATATGAGGCCGAAGGGGCAACTTTTTCATGCAGAGGGTGGTGCATGTAATGAATGAGTTGCCAGAGGAAGTGGTGGAGGCTGACACAATTGAAACATTTAAAAGGCATCTGGGTGAGTATATGAATAGGAAGGGTTTGGAGGGATATGGGCTGGATATTAGCAAGCGGGACTAGATTAGGTTAGGATATCTGGTCGGCATGGATGATTTGGACCGAAGGGTCTGTTTCTGTGCTGTGCATCTCTGGCAGCTTAATGTTCTAGGATACAAATGCTATAGGAAGAATAGAAAGGCAGGCAAGAGAGGGTGTGTGTGTGTGTGGGGGGGGGGGGGGGGGGGGGGGTGTTTTTGATGAGGGATAACATTACGGTTGTACTTAGGGAGGATATTCCTGGAATTATATCCAGAGAAGTTATTTGGGTGGAACTGAGAAATACGAAACCTTTATTGGGATGGAATTGTAGACCCCGAATAGTCCAGTGGGAAATTAAGACACAAATTTGGAAGGAGATCTGTTATCTGTAAGAATAATACGGTGGTTATGGAAGTGGATTTTAATTTTCCAAACATAGACTGCCATAGTGTTAAAGGTTTAGATGGAGAGGAATTTAAGTGTGTACAAGAAAATTTTCTGATTCAGTATATGGATGTACCTATTAGAGCAGGTGCAAAATTTGACTTACTCTTGGGAAATAATGCAGGGCCAGTGACTGAGGGAGCACGTTGGGGCCAGTGACCATAATTCTATTAGTTTTAAAATAGTGATGGAAAAGGATAGACCAGATCTAAAAGTTGAAGTTGTAAATTGGAGGAAGGCCAATTTTGATGGTATTAGGCAAGAACTTTCAAAAGCTGATTGGGGGCAGATGTTTGCAGGTAAAGGGACGGCTGGAAAGCATATGTCAGGTATGGACACCAACGATTGAGTGATTCCTTGGAGTAGAAAGGCAGGAGGACTATACTTACAAGGGAAATCAGGAGGGCAAAAAAGGGACATGAGATAGCTTTGGCAAATAAGGTTAAGGAGACCCCAAAGGATTTTATAAATATATTGAGGACAAGAGGGTTACTTGGGAGAGCATAAGGTCCCTTAAAGATCAGCAAGGCAGCATATGTGTGGAATCACAGGCCACAGAAACTGAACGAGTGTTTTGCATCAGTGTTTACTGTGAAGAAGAACATGGAAGGTGTAGAATGTGAGGAAATAGATGGTGACAGCTTGAAAAATTCCAGCACCACCATGTCTCAGAGGACATGGTGCTGGATGTCTTAAAACACACAAAAGTGGGCAAATCCCCAGGACCTGATCAGGTGTATCCTAGAACTCTGTGGGAAGCTAGGGAAGTGATTGCTGGGCCCCTTGCTGAGATATTTGTATCATCGATAATCATAACTGAGGTGCTGGAAGACTGGAGGTTGGCTAATGTGGTACCAGTATTTAAGAAAGATGGTAAGGATAAGCCAGGGAACTATAGACCAGTGAGTCTGACGTCGGTGGTGGGCAAGTTGTTGGAGGGAATCCTGAGGGACAGGATGTACATAAATTTGGAAAGGCAAGGGCTAATTAGGGATAGTCAACATGGCTTTGTGAATGGGATGTCATGTCTCACAAACTTGATTACTTCTTCAAAGAAACTCAACGAAGAGGATTGATGAGGGCAGAGCGGTGGACGTGATCTGTATCGACTTCAGTAAGGCATTCAACAAGGTTCCTCTTGGTAGACTGGTTAGCAAGGTTAGATCTCATGGAATACAGGGCGAACTAGTTATTTGGATACAGAACTGGCTTGAAAGTAGATGACAGAGGGTGGTGGTGGAGGGTTGTTTTTCAGACTGGAGGCCTGTGACCAGTGGAGTGCCACAAGGATTGATGCTGGGTCTACTGCTTTTCGTCATTTATATAAATGATTTGAATGTGAACATAAGAGGTATAGTTAGTAAGTTTGCAATTGACACCAAATTTGATGGTGTAGTGAACAGCGAAGAAAGTTACCTCAAAATACAACAAGACCTTGATCAAATGGGCCAATGGGCTAAGGAGTGGCAGATGGAGTTTAATTTAGATAAAGGTGAGGTGGTGCATTTTGGAAAGGCAAATCAGAGCAGGACTTTGCACTTCAGGTTAAAATCCTGGGGATTATTGCTGAACAGAGACCTTGGAGTGCAGGATCATAGTTCCTTGAAAATGCAGTTGCAGGCAGATTGAATAGTGAAGAAGGCATTTGGTATGCTTTCCTTCATTTGACAGAGCGTTGAGTCCTAGAGTTGCGAGGTCCTGTTGTGTCTGTATGGGACATTGGTTAGGCCGCTCTTGGAATATTGTGTGCAGTTCTGATCTCCCTCCTATCGGAAGGATGTTGTTAAACTTGAAAGGGTTCAGGAAAGGTTCAGAAAAATGTTGTCAGGGTTGGAAGATTTGAGCTACAGGGAGAGGCTGAATAGGCTACGGCTGTTTTCCCTGAAGTGTCAGGGGCTGAGGGCTGACCTTTATCAAGGTTTATAAAATCATGAGGGGCATGGATAAGGTAAATAGACAAAGTCTTCCCTGGGGTGGGAGAGTCCAGAAATGGAGGGCATAGGTATAGAATGAGAAGGGAAAAATTTAAAAGGGACCTAAGAGGCAACTTTTTCACACAGCGAATGGTCATTGTATGGAATGAGCTGCCAGGGGAAGTGGTGGAGGCTGGTACAAATACAACATTTAAAAGGCATCTGGATGGGTAAATGAATAGGAATGTTTTAGAAGAGTATGGACCAAATGTTGACAAATGGGGCTAGATTAGGTTAGAATATCTGGTCAAGTTGGACCGAAAGGTCTATTTCTATGCTGTATTTCTCTGTCTGTATGACTCTTAGCACTTGCATCCTTTGTAAAATGCAGTGGATGCAATACTCAACCTGTGGAGAAAGTGAGGACTGCAGATGCTGGAGATCAGAGCTGAAAATGTGTTGCTGGAAAAACGCAGCAGGTCAGGCAGCATCCAGGGAACAGGAGAATCGACGTTTCGGGCATAAGCCCTTCTTCAGGAATGAGGCATACTCAACTTGTGGCCTTGCATCTGCTGTTTCAGCTGCTGATTTTGTTATTTTTATTATTTTGTTATTTTTATTTACATAGCAATAAATGGAGCCTGCAACTTTGAAAAAGACAATTCTATTGGTCTATGGTCTATACAACCTCTTCCCATTTCTGATCAACTCATCCTATTATATTTCAAATACATACCTGGTTTGGGTACTTATTTGCATCCTCTTGTTCAGGGCACTGTATAGCATATCAGTACAGCAATCAAATGTGCCATGAAATATTTGCACATTAATCTGGAACTGGGCTACTACATTAATTCTACGTGTGAACCTTAACGTGGAACCCATTGCTTTTAAATTCTGTATGGGAAAATAATTGCAATCTTGCGTATATTTTAGAGTTTGGTTTGTGCAGTCTCAGCAGGATCAGAGGGAGAACATCGGTTATTGACCTTCTTGACTTGTTCAAAACACGGTGCCTGGATATAACTATAGACCAGTTAGTTTAACTTTGGTGGGAAAATATCTGGAAACAATAATTAAGGATAGATAGTGTGGGACAGGAAACAGTACAAGTCATGGGTTTTTTTTGGCCGCAGAAAGATTTATGGAGTTCCCTAGTGATATCGTAAGTTTTCTAAATGATCTAGACCTTAGAGTACAGATGATATAAAAACTTGGCAACATTGTCAGTTGTGAAGAGGACAGTGCAGAAGTTTGAAAATCATGAGGTCACTACAGAGTAGGTAGGGAAAAACTGCTCCCCTGTTTCTAAAAGGATTGTGAACCACAGCAAATACTAGGTGAGAGAAAATGCTTTCACACAGTGCTCTACAGTTAAGACAGACAAAGATGACAAGCAACAATGGTTTCATGGTCTTCATTAGATTTATTTTTTTTTAACATTTCCAGATCTTTATTGAATTCCAGTCTGCCATGGTGAGTCTGGATCCAGGTCCCCCGAACATTTGCCTGGATGTCTGGATTGCTAGTCCAGCATCAATACTACGTGGGCAATCTACCACTTGGAAATTCGCACATTATTCTCTCTTGAAAATGGGTTTTGCCATTTCTTCCTTGTCGTAGAGTCAAATGCAAGAACCCCTTCCCTAACAGTACTTTGGGCACATCCCGTCAAGTCTGAATTGCAGCAATTCAAGAAGACAGCTTACCCTTGCAGGTGGCAGTTATGTCTAGGTAATATATACTGGCCTTGTAATCAATGTAGAAGTCCCATGAACTCGTACTAAGTGCACACTTCCATTTTGGAATATATTATTTGATGGTGACTTTACAGTCGGATGGTCTGCCTGCAGAGAAGCACTTTTCCCATACCCATTGACCCTATTTTTTTCACTTTTTTTTGTGTAACAATACTCCTTTTATTGCATGCTATTCGGTGCATGGTGTCATGAGGTAGGTGGTCAAAATTGTGCCAGTAGCCATTTTTGAGTTTGCCTTGGTGGCTTAAATGAAAATGATGCAAAACACAGTAAGAAAATCGGAGCTGGAGTAGACCATTTGGCCCTTCCAGCCTGCTGAACAATTTCTGTAATACAATCATCAGCTAATTTTCTGTCTAAACTCCATTTCCCTAGTAAAAATCCATCTGTCTGAGACTTTCCTGTTTTGTTTAGTTCCTGCCATAACATTTTGGTCTAACTACCCAATTAACTTCAAGTAGGTCCCCCTCCCACTTATGCAACCCCAGTCAGCGTGCTTTTCGTTCTTTTCACACTTCACTGTATGAAAACTGAGGATTGTCATGTAGTCTCCAACTGCATTTCATTCTTTCCTAAGACATTTAAACAATTCAGTGATTAGGATTTTAAAAAAAAATGTGATGCACGATTACCTTCATTACTTTGCAGCATAATTTTAAGCTGAAAATTGACTCTGAGCAAAAATTATCGTGCTATTGTTTTTGCATATGTATCTGCATAGCTTTTTATTGTCATCTGAAACATTGCTGTGCAGATGCCCATTATTGTCATCCTCGAAAACTTACAGGCTTCGCACCCATAATTAAATCAAATTTAGAATATTCATCTGAATTGTTCTGCTCCTTACCTCTCCAATTCTCTTCATCTTTGAACCTACTCTAATTTAGATTAGATTAGATTACATTACATTACAGTGTGGAAACAGGCCCTTCGACCCAACAAGTCCACACCTACCCGCCGAAGCGCAACCCACACATACCCCTAACCTAACACTATGGGCAATTTAGTATGGCCAATTCACCTGACCTGCACATCTTTGGACTGTGGGAGGAAACCGGAGCACCCGGAGGAAACCCACGCAGACACGGGGAGAACGTGCAAACTCCACACAGTCAGTCGCCTGAGGCAGGAATTGAACCCCAGACTGTGGCGCTGTGAGGCAGCAGTGCTAACCACTGGGCCACCGTGCCACCCACAATCTATTGTGTTAGAGCGCATCTACCTTTTGCTAAATTTGTTGGCCCTCCTATTTGTAACGTCTGGTTCACAACTCTATTTCTCCTCTCTCTGTATTAAAAGCTTTCTTGAAACTTCTCTCACAAGAAAACTTTCATTCAGCTGTCTTTAAATTCTCATGTGGACTCATTGCGCATTCTTTGCAAAGTGCATTGGGTGAATTTTCAATTGTGAAAGTGAAATATAAATGGTACAATTAAATTACTGTAGCACTTATGCTGAGAGAAAATGCACTAGCTATTTTGTGTCAGCTGTAGCTGAGTTCAAGGCACTTTCTCAAGGTCCAGGATTCAAACCCCACTCCAGTTTAGACTGAAAAGTGAAGGGTGGTACTCCAGTTCAGCAGTGAGGAAGTACTAGATTGTTGGATCCTTTTGATGAAATGTTAAATAGATGCCGTGTTGACCCTTTCAAATGGATGTAAAAGGTACCATTATGTTATTTCAATGAAGAGCATCGGTGTTATTCCTGGTGTCCTGACCAATATTTATACCTCAATTCGTGCCATAAAAACAGAACATCTAACAATTAATACATTAGTTTGTGAGATCTTGCTGTGCTCAGAAGTATTTTGTTGGCTGTAAAGTTCTGCAAAGCATCCAGTTGATATAAGAAGCTCCACATTTTTTTTGTAAAAACGTCATTCAAGGGATGTGGACATCACTGGCTTCAAGTAGAGAGTATACCGTCCTATGTCTGATTTGTGGAGTCAGGAAGTCAGTTACTTGCTGATGGATTCCTACCCTTTGACCAGCTGTTGTAGGTGTGCAGTATTTGTGTGGCTAGTCCAATCGAGTGTCTGATAAATGGTTTTCCCCCAGAATGTTGATAGTGGGTCATTGAGTGGTAATGCCATTAAATGCCAATGAAAATCAAGGGGGAGCATTAGTTTTGGTTATTACCTGAGACTTATGTGGTGTGCGTATTACTTGCCACTTGTCAGCACAAACCTGGCTTTGCCCAGATTTTGCTGCATTTGAACGTTGAATCCTTCAATGTTAGTCTATCACTTGGGGGCAGTTAACTCAGTTAGCTGGCTTGCGTGTTTGTGGTATAGAGTGATGCCAACTACTTGGGTTCAGTTCCTGCGCTGGCTGAGGTTTCCATGAACATTTGTCCTTCTCAATGTCTCCCCTTGCCTGAGGCATGGTGACCCTCGGGTTAAACCACCAAGTCTAGCCCAGTGGTCTAGTAAGACTATGCTAATTTCAGCACCCCAGCGTAATTTTGACATGCAGCACAGTAATGGATTGGCAAGTTTTGAGATGATTTGTAGCTCAGGTTGAGGTTCTGGATGTAGGTTTGCTTGCTGAACTGAAGGTTCATTTTCAGACGTTTTGTCATCATACTAGGTAATATCTTCATATTACGAGGAAATAACCTTCGTCCAGAGGCTCACTGAAGATGTAACCTAGTATGGTGATGAAACAAGTGAAAATGAACCTTCCAGCTCAGTAAGCAAGCCTACATCCAGAAATGGATTGTATGGAAGCTCTGAGCAGCAGTCGGTAATATAAATGCCTAAACAATTTCCTGACAAGGATCAAAGTGTTTGGGAGCAGAATTCCAGTGGTGCACAAGTGGAATTGCTACGTGGAAGCCAAGATCTTGCTTTAGGTCAAAAAAGATTGTTTAATCATGAAAAATCTGACCACAGGAATAATGGTTGCATTCTAAGAGTCATAGCAGGTTTTCACAGTTTCTGAAAATATATTAATTCAAGTGTGTGTGTTTGTGTGTGTCTTTTACTTAGGTAACTGAAGGAATATAGAGTCATAGACATGTATAGCATGGAAACAGACCCTTCAGTCCAACCCATCCATGCTGACCAGATATCCCAACCCAATCTAGTCCCATCTGTCAGCACCCAGCCCATATCCTTCCAAACCCTTCCTATTCATATACCCATCCAGATGTCTTTTAAATATTGTAATTGTATTAGCCTCCACCACTCCCTCTAGCAGTTCATTCCATACACGTACCACCCTCTGTGTGAAAAAGTTGCCCCTTAGGTCTTTTTTATATCTTTCCCCTCTCACCCCCAACCTATGCCCTCTAGTTCTGGAGTCCTCCAACCCAGGGAAAAGACTTTGCCTATTTACCCTATCCATGCCCCTCATAATTTTGTAAACCTCGATATGGTCACCCCTCAGCCTCCAACGCTCCAGGGAAAGCAGCCCCAGCCTGTTCAGCATCTCCCTGTAGCTCAAAGTCTCCAATCCTGGCAACATTCTTGTAAATCTTTTCTGAACCCTTTCAAGTTTCACAACATCTTTCCGATAGGAAGGAGACCAGAATTGCATGCAATATTCCAACAGTGGCCTAACCAATGTCCTGTACAGACTGCAACAGACCTCCCAACTCCTATACTCAATACTCTGACCAATAAAATAAAGCATACCAAGCACCCTCTTCACTATCCTATCTACCTGCGACTCCACTTTCAAGGAGCTATGAACCTGCACTCCAAGGTATCCTTGTTCAGCAACATTCCCTCGGACCTTACCATTAAGGTGTATAAGTCCTGCTAAGATTTGCTTTCACAAAATGCAGCACCTCGCATTTATCTGAATTAAACTCCATCTGTCACTTCTCAGTCCATTGGCCCATCTGGTCCAGATCCTGTTGTAATCTGAGGTAACCCTCTTCGCTGTCCACTACACCTCCAATTTTGGTGTTTTCTGCAAACTTACTAACTGTATCTCTTATGCTCGCATCCAAATCATTTATGTAAATGACAAAAAGTAGAGGGCCCAGCACCGATCCTGGTGGCACTCCACTGGTCACAGACTTCCAGTCTGAAAAACAACCCTCCAACACCACCCTCTGTCTTCTACCTTTGAGCCAGTTCTGTATCCAAATGGCTAGTTCTCCCTGTATTCCGTGAGATCTAACCTTGCTAATCAATCTCCAATGGGGAACCTTGTTGAATGCCTTACTGAAGTCCATATAGATCACATCTACCACTCTGCCCTCATCAATCTTCTTTGTTACTTCTTCAAAAAACTCAATCAAGTTTGTGAGACATGATTTCCCATGCACAAAGCCATGTTGACTATCTCTAATCATCCTTGCCTTTCCAAATAAATGTATGTCCTGTCCCTCAGGATTCTCTCCAACAACTTGCCCACCACCGATGTCAGGGTCACTGGTCTGTAGTTCCCTGGCTTCTCCTTACCACCCTTCTTAAACAGTGGCATCACGTTTGCCAACCTCCAGTCTTCCGGCACCTCACCTGTGACTATCGATGATACAAATATCTCAGCAAGAGGCCCAGCAATCACTTCTCTAGCTTCCCACAGAGTTCTCAGGTACACCTGATCAAGTCCTGGGGATTTATCCACCTTTGTGTTCCAGGACATCCAGCACTTCCTCCTCTTGCAAGATGTTACCCTCTATTTCCCTACAGTCTAAATCGTCCATATCCTTTTCCACAGTAAATACTGATGCAAAAGACTCGTTTAGTATCTCCCCCATTTTCTGTGGCTCCACACAAAGGCCACCTTGCTGATCTTTGAGGGGCCCTATTCTCTCCCTACTTACCCTTTTGTCCTTAATGTATTTGTAAAAACCCTTTGGATTCTCCTTAATTCTATTTGCCAAAGCTATCTCATGTCCCCTTTTTGCCCTCCTGATTTCCCTCTTAAGTATACTCCTACTGCCTTTATACTCTTCTAAAGATTCACTCGATCTATCCTGTCTATACCTGACATATGCTTGCTTCTTTTTCTTAACTAAACCCTCAATTTCTTTAGTCATCCAGCATTCCCTATACCTACCAGCCTTTCCTTTCACCCTGACAGGAATATACTTTCTCTGGATTCTCGTTATCTCATTTCTGAAGGCTTCCCATTTTCCAGCCGTCCCTTTACCTGTGAACATCTGCCTCCAATCAGCTTTCGAAAGTTCTTGCCTAATACCATCAAAATTGGCCTTTCTCCAATTTAGAACTTCAACTTTTAGATCTGGTTTATCCTTTTCCATCACTGTTTTAAATCTACTGGAATTATGGTTGCTGGCCCCAACGTGCTCCCCCACTGACACCTCAGTCACCTGCCCTGCCTTATTTCCCAAGAGCAGGTCAAGTTTTGCCATTTCCCTCGTAGGTCCATCCACATACTGAATCAGAAACTTTTCTTGTACATGCTTAACAAATTCCTTAACACTATGGCAGTCCCAGTCTGTTTGGAAAGTTAAAATCCCCTACCATAACCACCCTATTATTCTTGCAGATAGCTGAGATCTCCTAACAAGTTTGTTTCTCAATTTCCCTCTGATTATTAGGAGGTCTATAATACAATCCCAATAAGGTTATCATCCCTTTCTTATTTCTCAGTTCCACCCAAATAACCTCCCTGGATGTATTTCCAGGAATATCCTCCCTCAGCACAGCTGTAATGCTATCCCTTATCAAAAATGCCATTCCCCTTCCTCTCTTGCCTCCTTTTCTATCCTTCCTGTAGCATTTGTATCTGGAACATTAAGCTGCCAGTCCTGCCCATCCCTGAGCCATGTTTCTGTAATTGCTATGGTATCTCAGTCCCATGTTCCTAACCATGCCCTGAGTTCATCTGCCTTCCCAGTTAGGCCCCCTGCATTGAAATAAATGGAGTATAATTTATTTATCTTACCTTGTCCCTGCCTGCCTCTTCTGTTCTCAACTGTTCCAGTCTCAGATTGACCTCTTTCCTCACTATCTCCCTGGATCCCTCCCCCACCCACCTTATTAGTTTAAATCCTCCCGAGTAGCTCCAGCAAACTTCCCTGCCAGTATATTAGACCCCTTCTAATTTCGGTGCAATACGTCCTTCTTGTACAGGTCACTTCTACCCCAAAAGAGATTTCAATGGTCCAAAAATGTGAATTCTTCTCCAGCTCCTCAGCCATGCATTCATCTGTTCTATCCTCCTGTTCCTGCCCTCACTAGCTCATAGCGCCAGGAGTCATCCAGCTTGTTGGGTAATCAAATTTTGAACTTAAAAATGAAAATAAAACTGAATGTCGAGGTTTTAAGATTTTTGCTTGTAACAGGCAAATTCATAGAATCAGAGAATTGTTATAGTGCAGAAGGAAATGTTTGGCCCATTAGACCTGCACCTGTATTGTCTCTATTTCATTGTCTTGAATGAAAGGCTGAATCTTTTTTATGCTTGTCTTTTTGTTGAAAAAGAGAATTATGTGTATTTATTCTTGGACTGTGGTATTGCTTCATTCCAATGTATATTTGTGATCTTACATATGATCTGTTTTGTACCCTTAATTTTGACTACCTTGATTTAGCCTGGTTGATTTGTTTCTCAAGTGTTTTTGTCTAGTTTTAGCTTTGTAGAAATTGTCCTGGATCCGGTAGTTTCACATCTTCTGATTGTTGAGACAGATTTGAACTGAAGAGGGAAATTGCCTCTGAATTCTGGGTGATCATCGAGGGTGATAGAAACTGGTTGAAAACACTGTAAAAGGTCGCAGATCAATCCAAACTCAGTGGTTACTTGATGATTCCAGTGCAATACAGGCAGGCTGAAGAAGACAGAGACTTAGACCCCTAGAGTTGCTGCAGCTGTCACTGTTATTTGAAGATAACATGGGTGAATCTACACCATTCAGACTGAGTTGAGGAGGTTCTGTAGACATTTGATGAAGACTATTTTCTGTATTCATTTTGGTGTAGGGTTCATTGACTGGGCCAGCATTTCTTGCCCAACCCAGGTTGCTCTTGGATGCAACTGAGAGTCAACCATATTTCTGCAGGCCTGGCGTCAACTGTAGGTCAGATCTGATAAGGGCGGTGGTTTCCTTCCCTAAATCTTAAGGTCATTAGACTTTTTAAATTAAAAATTCCACCATCTGCCATGGCGGAATTTGAACTCTGGGTCCCCAGAACATTGCCACCATGCCATTGCCTCTGCCACATGTGCCTCGAATCTAGGTTGTTTATCTGTTGCTATCAGCTGAGGATCACGTTAAGTTCTGGAAGGAGAGGGACTGAAATTCTTTCTGTTGAAGACAAAATTTTTGAAGGAATTTTGTGACTGAGGTTTAAAGTCAATATTCCAAACAAACTGCTAAACCAATTCATAAGATATACTTTAATTGTATCTATCATTTAATGTGTTTTGTAGTTGCTAATTAACTGTATTTCATCTGCTAATTCATGTTTAACTTGCAATAAGTTTGGGCTTCAGAGTACAGTTATAGAGTCATAGAGCCCTACAACATGGCAACAGGCCCTTCGGCCCAACTCATCCATACTGACCAGATTTCCTTACCCAAGCTAGTCCCATTTGCCTGCGTTTGGCCCATTATCCCTTGAAACCTTCCCATCCATGTACCTGTCCAAATGTCTTTTAAATATTCTAATTGTATCCACCTCTATCATTTCCTCTGGCAGCTCGTTCCATACATGCACCACCCTCTGTGTGGAAAATGTTGTCTGTCAGATCCCTTTTTAAATTTTTCCGTTCTCACCTAAACCTCTAGTTTTGGACTCCCCTACCCTGGGGCAAAGTCCTTGGTTATTCACCTTATGTATTCCCCTCATGATTTTATAAACCTCTATAAGCTCCCTTTCAGCGTCTTACTCTTCAGGGAAATAAGTCCCAACCTATCCATCCTCTCCTCATAACTCAAACCCTCCAGTCACTGTAACATCCTTGTTGGTCTTTTTGAATCCTTTCCAGTTTAGTAGCATCCTTCCTATAACAGAATTGTATACAATATTCCAAATGTGCCTTTGCTAATGTCTTATACAGCTGTGACATGTCATAACTCCTGTACTCAATGCTCTAAGCAATAAAAGCAAGTGTGACAAATTCCTTCTTCACCCTGTCTACCCGTGATGCGACTTTCAAGAAACTGTGTACCTGCACCCTTAGGTCTCTCTGTTGAACAACACTCCCCAGGGCCCAACCATTAACTGTGCAAGTACTGCCCTGGTTTGTCTCACCAAAATGCAACACCTTGCATTTATCTACATTGATCTTCATCTGTCATGCCATGGCCCTTTGGCCCAGTTGATCAAGGTTCCAGTTTATTACAAAGATAATGCTTTCTGTATAATGTATTTTACTCTCAGAATAAAAGTAAAGTAAAAGTCTTCTGTTTAAACTATGGAGTCTTGTTGCTTTACCAAATTCAGAACAATATTTATTCCAGTATGTCAATTTTTTCAATAATTTTAGTTCTACTGTCTTTCACTAAAATTCTAGTTTTTCATGTTTACTTTCAAAAAATAAAATATCTTTACTCAATTACTAATTGCTTTTCATATTATCTGTTGAAGACATCCAATGAATACCTCACTTTTCCTTTATCTATTTGAAACAGGAAAGTGTTATATAATTGACATGTTTAATTCAGTTCTATTGTGTTACAGCGTTTGGCTGGGAGACTGAAAAGCACCTGTTTATTTGTAAATATAAGCTGTAGGTACGAATTGAAAGTTGTTTGGTATTCTTTTTTTCTTGGAGGAAGAAAAACTTGAATTGAATTCCAAGCCTCTAAGCTCTTGAGTTCTTGTGCATTAACATGTAGTAATGCGTTCTATGGTGATCCTATAAGGACTGTACTTAATAAATGCAATTCTGTTAGTGATGCAGGCAATCACACAACACATTCCAGTCAGGAACTTCTGCGGCAGAATGAAGTATGAATCTTTTAATAAGCATAGGCCCTTTGAAAGAGTAACCTGTGGGAATGTATTGTATGTCTGTTTTACTTCTTATTTATTATATATTTTGTTACCGAGTAAACCAATAGATGCTTCATGTTGGTTTGTGCCAACAAATAGCTGCCTTGGATCCCTCAGGCTGTTGAAGGAATAATGCATAAGACAAGGCATTTTTGTTATTTGTTTTAAAAAATGAGAATACTTTAAGAAGGACGAGAAAGGTACTTTTCTGGGTGGACAGCATTGCCTTTACATGATTAATATGCACAGCAAATCGTGAGTCGGCCCTGATCTGAAACCTGCTCTGTGTTAAAATTAAGTTGAAGGTCCTTCTGGATGCATCATGATGTCAACGATTGATGAAGATGACTGGGTATTATTTTTATTTTGTTACTCACTTCATATCAGATTGTCAATCATGTGGAAGCAAAAACAAATGACTGTTTTGAAGAATTGTCAGCAATGATTCTAATGGTTATCTGCTGTTTTACATTTCAGGCACTTTTGAGCTGCAAAGGTGTTGAAGTAATTTATTAAACAGAAGTAATTTTATTCATGTTTGCACATAATGGCTTTTAGTGCTCATTTTTAATGGCTATTATCACCTATCTAAATTGAAATTTGCTTCATTCTAAACAGTTCATTCTAGAACATAGAACATTACAGTGCAGTACAGGCCCTTAACGTTGCGCTGACCTGTGAAACCAATCTGAAGCCCATCTAACTGACACTATTCCATTATCATCCATATATTTATCCAATGACCATTTAAATGCCCTTAAAGTTGGTGAGTCTACAACTGTTTGCAGGCAGGGCATTCCACACCCTTACTAAGCTGAGGAAAGAACCTACCTATCACCCCACAATTTAAAGCTATGTCCCCTCGTGCTAGCCATCACCATCCAAGGAAAAATGCTCGCACTGTCCACCCAATCTAATCCGCTAATCATCTTGTAGGTCTCTATTAAGTCACCTCTTAACCACCACCTCTCTAACGAAAACTGCCTCAAGTCCCTCCGCCTTTCCTCATAAGACCTTCTCTTCATACCAGACAATATTCTGGTAAATCTCCTCTGCACCTTTTCGTATGCTTTCACATCCTTCCTATAATGCAGCGAGTAGAAGTGTGACCACCTTGAGACCATCAACATGCACTTTTATGCTCCTTCCTTGTCATGGTCTAATGGCTGGAGCAGCTCAGGTGGACTAGTATACAAGTGACTGAATATACAAAATAATAACATCTTTATAAATACTTCCCAAACAGATTTTCATATTTGAATGCTATCTGCATAATAGATATTGATATAATGCAAGAACATTAATTATATACTGAATGTTGCTGTGCTGCTTTATTGCTGTTTTGCTTTTGTTGGCATCTGGTGACATGTAACTTTCCAAGTGCTAAAATATGAGTTGGATGGGAAAGTAGTTTGGGATCAAATTGTTTGGAAAGAAGATCATCAGCAGCAGTGCAGAATCGATGTAGAAATTGAGCACGAAATATGCCAAGGAGGTGGAAATTGCCAAAATGTGCTCCAGTGAGCCAGGCAGCAACAGAAACTGTACAAAGAAATACACAAACTTAATGGAATTTATTGAAACTGAAGCTGGAGTCCAGGATCTGTTCAGCATTTTGCAACTAGTCAAGAGGAACGATGTGACAGAGGAGGTGCTACGTCACCACCTAGTGCTGAAACTCTGCAGAAACCAAGTGACAGTCCACTGTTTACTGCTTCGTCACTGAAATTCATACAATGTTCACATACATACTTCTAATTAGAAGTTTCACTGTAACTCGTGAGATAAGAATTTTTCCAAAATTAAGGTTTTGCTGGCAGGGCGTGTCTGTTATAAAATGTTAATACTTTATTTGCAAATCACACCAATTGAATTAGGAGACTTGTTAAAAGTTTGCTCCTTTTAGTACCTGTAGCTTGCAACTAAATTACCACAGTTGACATTGCAATACTAAATGGAATGACACAGGAATATGTAATGGCTACTGGGGAATCATTGTGAAATGTCTTCCAGCCTATCTGGAAGAGTAAAGTTAGAAATTAACTTCTAATGTTCTGGGCAGACCATGCCTTGGGTTTTTTTCAATACTGATAATGGGAAGTAGAAATGAGACTTCATATTCTGGTAAGATTCATGAAATTGACCTTACATTAATGAAACACTGGTGAAATATGAGTGTTTCATCTCAAAAAGGAGTGACTGTGAGGCAATCTTTGAAGTATTTAGGATGATAACAAGGTAGATGCATAAAGCTACTTCAAATAACAGTTGGAATAGTCTGCGGGAGTGAAGGCAGAATCCTTAGAATTATTGACAAAACGATTGGACCTTTCATAAGATTGCAGGAGTTTTCTCGACTTTGAATGAAGATTGTATTAATAGCTTTCTTTATCTGTATTTACCACGGGATGGCTGATCCCCATAATAAGTGGAGATGATCCTATCTCAACATTTTTCATCAATTTGCATGATGGTGGATTCTGCATCTGAAACATGTCAAATTGCTTATTGAGCTTCAAGTACAATGACTTGCTTAAAGCGAATTGACTGCAAAATAGATTCCATTTTTCACTAAGCAGCATCCTGAAAATAGCAGGGAGATGAATGACCAGTTAATCGGAAGATTACCTCTCAGTCACTTATTTTAAAGATGAAAATACGCATATTTTACTGGCATTTAGTCATACTTCAAATGTTTGACACGAGGTCAATCTCATGACTCTAACTTGAATAGAAAGTCTCATTTGTGCCTCCAGTTATTAGACCTGAACACAGAACTCAGGGCATGGTCTGGCCAGAGCATTAGCAGTGAATTTATAACTTTAGCCTTCCAGCATGGATGGAAGAAATTTCACCATAATTCCTCCTATTGACAATTTTTTATTCTTGTATCAATATTTTGCATTTCATTTTGCAATGCTAACAGTCATAATTTAATCGTAGGTACTGAGCAGCTCTGTGGAGCAAATGTTTTAATATCATTCTCTTAATTCAGTTGAAATAAATTACAAGGACAGCAATAACATTTTATGTACAGTAGATAGTTGCTGCCCATCCAACCTTTAACCTTGCAATAATTCAACTATCAAGATTTAGAATGGGAACTGTTGACACCTTTAAATGGATGTATGTATGTTGTTACAAATGCAGAGTTTATAGCCAGATCTTTTTAGGACATCTGTCTAAATTAAGGTGAAATGGTGTTATGAATGGGATCATGTTGATCTGCCTGAATTCAGCCTGATAGCAAGCTTGGGTGGTTTCGTGATTAAAGGAAATCACTGATTTACTGGAAGAAAGTGCAAGATAGTGAAATGAATAGACAATGCCAAAGCATCTGTGGCTATGGATATACTGATACTTTCCAAGTCTCTCAGGGACGTATTAATGATGTCAAGTTTTCTAGTATTTTTACTTTAAACTGACTACTTATTTCCAAAATAAGAAGAAGTTGGGGCCCAGACGATAAATAATTAATATTTCTACCTGAAATTTAAAAAAAAATCTGACATTGTCATGGAAATGTGCTTTGAGAGGATAGGAATTCATAGCAAAGCTTTGTGGTATTAGGTTGTATGGTTTTTTTTACAGACTATCCCCGTAACTCAGAATCAAGGGGTTCTGCAAAATCTTGAGCAAGAGAGAGGCAGCCAGTTTTATAGCTGAAGCAAACAAAGTGCTGTCTTAATTATTCACCACACAGAAGGTTGGTGGGAGCTCTCTGAAGAGCTCAGGGTTGTGAGAAATAAAACAGAATGGTAACATTCATTTGGCTTTGACTCGAAAGAGTAATCTTCAGGGTTACCTCACTGTAAAAGCCAGTTCTGGGATTAGAAATTAACCAGATAAAGGAAAAGGGAGGCAGGCCATTGGGAGTGCAGCATATGGATATTAGATTAGATTACCTACAGTGTGGAAACAGGCCCTTCAGCCCAACAAGTCCACACCGACCCTCTGAAGAGTAACCCACCCAGACCCATTGCCCACTGACTAAAGCACCTAACACTATGGGCAATTTAGCATGGCCAATTCACCTAAACCTGTACAGTTTTGGACTGTGGGAGGAAATCGGCGCACCTGGAGGAAACCCACACAGACACTGGGAGAATGTGCAAACTCCACACAGACAGTCACCCGAGGCTGGAATCGAACCTGGCTGCCTGGTGCTGTGAGGCAGCAGTGCTAACCACTGAACTACCATGGTGCCCCATCTTTGTACTGATTCTGGACACCAAAATGTTCACTTAGGTACAGAGCTTGATAATATTAGTGTGCAATTGTTAGTTGTGTTAAATGTCACATTGGAGATTTTTTCTATAGCTTGAAATATAAATTCCCTGCAAATGTAATTTTTTGCATACTGTCTTTTAGTTTCTTCACTGTCCCATCAGGAGGGAGAGGGACACAGCAAGCCGGGCAGCATCAGGAGGGAGAGGGACACAGCAATCCGGGCAGCATCAGGAGGGAGAGGGACACAGCAAGCTGGGCAGCATCAGGAGGGAGAGGGACACAGCAAGCCGGGCAGCATCAGGAAGGAGAGGGACACAGCAAGCCGGGCAGCATCAGGAGGGGGAGGGACACAGCAAGCCGGGCAGCATCAGGAGGGGGAGGGACACAGCAAGCCGGGCAGCATCAGGAGGGGGAGGGACACAGCAAGCCGGGCAGCATCAGGAAGGAGAGGGACACAGCAAGCCGGGCAGCATCAGGAGGGAGAGGGACACAGCAAGCCGGGCAGCATCAGGAGGGAGAGGGACACAGCAAGCCGGGCAGCATCAGGAGGGAGAGGGACACAGCAAGCCGGGCAGCATCAGGAGGGAGAGGGACACAGCAAGCTGGGCAGCATCAGGAGATGGCGAAGTTGACATTTGGGTGTAACCCTCCTTCAGGACTGCTTAAGTTGTGACAAAGGGTTACACCCGAAATGTTGACGTCTCCACCACCTGATGCTGCCTGGCTTGCTGTGTTCTTCCAGCCTCCTGCCTGTCTAAGTTAAACAAATGGAGCAATTTGGAGTGTGCCAGAGGAGAAGGAAACATGAGTTTCTGCAGCATTCGCGGTTTGTTTCCTGCTTCTTCCATAGGCTGTATGAGTGTATTTGCATATCATTTTGATTTGATAGAGGGCAAACTAATCTTTGGATAAGAGTTGAACGCAGGTTATTTATTTGAGTAAAGGTCTGCACTAATGGAACAAAGTAGAGGGAATTAATATTTTAAGACCATAAGATATAGGAACAGAATTGGGCTGTTCAGCCAGTCGAACCTGCTCCATCATTTGATCATGGTCGATATATTTCTCAACCCCATTTGCCTGCCTTCACCCCATAACCCTTGATTCCTTTATTAATCAAGAACCAATCTATCTTTGTCATAAATAAACTCAATGACTTGTACTCTGCTGCCTTTTGTGGCAATGGGTTCCGCCTGATATTGACTGTAATGTTAACATTTTTAAGCTAGTTGCACAAGTGAAGTGTGCAGAAGTATGGAATGATTCATTTTGATTAGAAATGACAGGGAAAATCCATGTAAAATAACCGGATAATTCAAAATGGTTTGGGGGCGGGTGCATAGTAGTGAACAACCTGGATTTAAGTGTGCACAGCTCACTGAAGGTTGCAGCCTGGGTTGAGTGCTCAGTTAATTCAATGGATGGGATTGTGGACTTGAAAAAAGAAACACAGAACATTTGGCATGGAAGTGTACTGATGTGCCTTCCATATTCATGGACATCACAAGGAAAGCATGTCCAGTGTGGTCAGAAAGCCACGTCATTTTTAATGCAAGTGTTTTGACTACAAGGGTGCTCAATAAACAGGTTCCGATAGCCACTGAAGGTTCTGATCAATCTATAAAATATAAATATTTGCACATTCTCCCCGTGTCTGTGGGTTTCCTCTGAGTGCTCTGGTTTCCTCTCACAATCCAAAGATGTGCAGGTTGGGTGAATTGGTCATGCTAAATTGCCCATAGTGTTAGATGCATTAGTCCAGGATAAGTGTAGGGTCGGGGAGTGGGTTACTGTTTGGAGGGTCGGTGTGGACCTGATGGGCCGAAGGGCCTGTTTCCATACTATAGGGAATCTAATCAAATCTAAAAACTGGCTCTGTGAGGTTGATAAATAGTTTATGACTATTATAAAGGTGAGAAATGGTCTGTGACTGTTGGGATAATGACTGCAGAAGGTGAACATGAAGTAAATGTAAAATGTCAGAGAGATAACAGTGAATCATGCAACATCATAACCTTCACAGGTCTGAGGGAATTGGCTCAATAGATCGAAAACTGAAGCCTTCAAACATAAGCTCGAGGCTATATGGTGGAACCATACTCGTGTTGAAAGGTCAAATCATTGAGAGCCCGAAGCAGTGACAAAAACTAAGATCTAGAGTTCCAGATCATGCATAACAAGCAAAAACTACCTATCTCAGCTGGTGTGCTAGCTTGGACTGGTAACCCTGGGTGAAAAGCAATTTTCAGTGTGTCACAGCTCACTAAGCCACTAACTGTGGAACAAATCCTAGAGAAGTACAATGATATGTTTACAGGTTTAGGATATCTTCCTGAAGAATATCACCTCAAAGTAGATTAGTGTGTAAAATCAAGTCGGCACCTGCAGAGGAAAATTCCAGCTGTCCTCCAAGGTTAACCTGAAAGATGAGATAAAAAAGCTGGAAAAGAAGGAAGTAATCAAGGAGGTGACAACTCCCACAAAACAAATGATCATCATGATTGCAGTCAAGCAACCTGTGAATCTGAGAGTATGCATCAATCTAAAAGATCTAGATGAAGTCCTGAAGAGATCATGTTAACCATTGAAAGAATTTTGCCACAACTTGCAAAAGCAAAACTCTTCATTAGCCTCGATATGAAGAAAGTTTCCTGCTGGTATGAAACTGGATGAAAGCAGCAGCTTTCTAACTACACCCTGGATGTTGTTCTGGTGATACATTTGGGTCCTTCTGAGAGTCCAGGAGAGCATCAATACAGTCAGCATGAGAGAAAAGATACTGGTGATCTTCCCACAGTGGACGTTTTCATGGGTTACCTGCTGGTTTATGAATGGGGATATACAATGGAAAAAATAATTTCCGAACACAATCAAAATCGTGTGTGAAACCTGAAGTTGGACAAGGAAAAAGTCACACTTAAATAAGCCTGTAGGACATATACTGACAGGAAAAGGTCTAAACCTGTAGAAGGTGAGATCTGAAGCAACAAAGTGGCAACCAATAGATGTAAACACACTGCAAAGATTTGTTGGATGCTATCTGGCAAAATTCTTGCCCAGTTTGTCCTTGGAGTTGTGGTGTAAAATTCCAAGCAGTGGAATGTGGTGAAACGGTTAAAAATTATGTCCCAATACATGTGTGAATCTAACCGGAATGGAGGTGTTGCTTAGTCCCGTGTGAATCTTCTTATCTGTATGTAACCAGAATGGAATGTGTTTTTTAGCCTTGCTCTGCTGTTCACATGAATGTTTATATCTGGAAGGGAGTATATCAGCTGGAAAAGTCTCCAGTTCGGTGAGTCTGCTCCGGGGTTACGTTTAACCGCCGAGCGTGGGTTGTTGGCAACCGCTCTACGAG
Organism: Chiloscyllium plagiosum; assembly: GCF_037043375.1. NCBI lineage: Eukaryota > Metazoa > Chordata > Chondrichthyes > Orectolobiformes > Hemiscylliidae > Chiloscyllium > Chiloscyllium plagiosum. The sequence goes on along the minus strand of NW_028270140.1, from coordinate 126,682,800 downwards.
AACTGACGGCTCCCAGTTTTGGTAACATGTAGAGTGAGTATAAGCCAGACCCGTTCTGGCGACGCTGCGGGGAATAAAATGCCCATATTCTAGCAGACTCGCCTCTTGGTCGTTTGTTCTGTGTCAGACTACTCTCCTACGAACCTGACCTTGAGAATTTTTTAAAACAGGAGTGTGAACCATTCACCCCCAACTCTGGACACCACACACAGACTGGGAAAGTGCATCTGGCCACTGCTCGTAGACATTTTTGTAAATATGCACTTGGAAGAGGCAAAGTGACAGTTGATTCTGACCACAAGCCACCTCAAAGCATTTTTCTCATTCTGCTACTGTCTGCTCCAAAGCATCTGTAAAGACCATTTACTCCAGCTACAGAGATGCTATCTAGATGTGACATACAAGTGAGTTCCAAGTCACTGGCATGCTCTTGGGAGCATCACCTCCTGATGAGGAAAACATAGAATGCTGCAAGAAAGTATGAACTGTTCAAGATTCATTACAAAGATGAGTGTGATTGAATCTAACAGACAAGTGTTTTGTTCAGATTAAGCTAACCATTCAACAGAATGCAGCTAAAGTGTTGCAGAGCATAAAGATTGAAGAAAACAGTCTGAAAGCATCAAAGACATTTTTGTGGTCACAAGCACATTGGGGATAGAGAGGAATGGTGCATTGTTGAAAGAAAGTGGTCATTATCTTCAGGGAGTTAAGAACCAAGATGCTAAAATACCCTCAAGCAAACCACTAAGGAGTTAAGTTGAGTCTGAGGAAAGTAAGCGAGTGTTCTACAGGCTAGACATGAACAGTGACATGAAAGACAGCACCGGCCAGTGCAGTTCTTGTAATGAATGCCAAACACATCAAGCTGGAGAGTTACTGATTACCCATGACATCCCAGACACCCCCTGAATGGACCTGGGAGTAGGTTTTCCACTCTTGTCATTGTAGACTAGTATTCTGGGAGGTAGAACAGCTGACTTGAATGGCTACTGGTAAGATTGTAGAATGCCTAAAAGAACAGATTGGTCATAGATTCATTCTGTCCTACTGCACAGAAACAGACCCTTCGGCCCAACTTATCCATATGGACCAGGAATCCTAAGCTGAATTAGTCTCATTTGCCAGCATTTAACCTGTATCCCTCTAAAACTTTCCTATCCACGTACTTGTCTAAACACCTTTTAAATGTTGTAATTGTAGCCTCCTGTACCTGCTCCTCTGGAAGCTCCTTCCATATACGCACCACCTTCTGTGTGAATAGGTTGTCCCTAAAGTCCCTTGTAAATCTTTTCCCTCTCATCTTAAACCTGTGCCCGCTCGTAACGGACACCTTATCCAAACCCCTCCTGATTCGATAAACCTTTAAAGTTACCCTTCAACCGTCACACTCTGAGGAAAAATGTACCAGCCTATCCTTATAACTCAAACCTTTCAGTCTCGGTAACATCCTTGTAAATCTTTTTTGTACCCTTTCCAGTTTGATACCATCCTGCCTATAGAAAGGCAACCAGAATTGTATGCAGCATTCCAAATATGGCCATACCAATGTCTTGTACGGCTGTAACATAGTGCCAACTCCTGTACTCAGTGCTCTGACAAACAAAGGCAAACATACTAAATGCCTTCTTCACTACCCTGTCCATCTGTGACCCCACTTTCAAGGAATTGAGTACCTACACCTCTCCATCTCTCCGTTTGACAACACTCCCCAGGACCTTATCATTAACTGTGTATCTCCTGCCCTTGCATTTATCTGAATTAAACTATTACGACATGCTAGTCATTGAGACAAGTGATAATGGCACTCAGTTCGTAAGGGAAGAATTCAATCACTTCATAAATACTTGGAAAATTCAAAGCCATACACCATCTCCATATCGAAGAGAGGCTGAGGTGCTAGTGAAATCCTCCAAGGAACAAGTACCAAAATCAAGCAAATACAGATGTGAGACAATAGAGTGTGGGTTTGCTCGCTGAGCTGTAGGTTTGATATCCAGACGTTCCATTACCTGGCTAGGTAACATCATCAGTGGCAACCTCCAAGTGAAGTAAAGCTGTTGTTTCCTGCTTTCTATTTATATCTTTCTCCTGGATGGGGTTCCTGGGGTTTGTGGTGATGTCATTTCCTGTTCGTTTTCTGAGGGGTTGATAGATGGTATCTAGATCTATGTGTTTGTTTATGGCGTTGTGGTTGGAGTGCCAGGCCTATAGGAATTCTCTGGCATTTCTTTGCTTAGCCTGTCCCAGGATAGATTGTTGTCCCAGTCGAAATGGTGTTTTTTTTTATTTGTGTGTAGGGCTACGAGGGAGAGGGCGTAGTGTCTTTTTGTGGCTAGCTGATGTTCATGTATCCTGGTGGCTAACTTTCTTCCTGTTTGTCCTACATAGTGTTTGTGGCAGTCCTTGCATGGAATTTTGTAGATGCCGTTGGTTTTGTCCATGGGTTGTACTGGGGTCTTTTAGGTTTGTTTGTTTGTGTTTGAGAGTGTTGGTGGGTTTGTGTGCTACTAGGATTCCGAGGGGTCTTAGTAGTCTGGCTGTCATTTCTGAAACTTCTTTGATGTATGGTAAGGTGGTTAGGGTTTCTGGCTGTGTTTGGGCTGCTTGTCGTGGTTTGTTCTTGAGGAATCTGCGCACTATTATTTGAGTATCCATTCTTCTTGAATACGTTGTATAGGTGGTTCTCCTCTGTTTTCCGAAGTTCATCTGTGCTGCAGTGTATGGTGGCCCGTTGGAATAGTGTTCTGATACAGCTTTGTTTGTATGTGTTGGGGTGGTTGCTGGTGTAGTTAAGTATTTGGTCAGTTTTTGTCGGTTTCCTGTATACGCAGGTTTGTAGTTCTCCGTTGTCCGTTCTTTCAACTGCGACGTCCAGGAATGCAAGTTTGTTGTCGGTTTCTTCCTCCTGGGTGAACTTTATGCCTGTGAGGGTGTTGTTGATGATATTAAATGTCTCTTCTATCTTGTTTCGTTTTGTGATGACAAAGGTGTCATCTACGTAGCGGACCCAGATTTTTGGTTTGATGGTTGGTAGGGCTATTTGTTCTAGTCTTTGCATTACCGCTTCTGCTATGAATCCTGATAGCGGAGATCCGATGGGTGTGCCGTTGGTTTGTTTGTAGACTATGTTGTTGAAAGTGAAGTGGGTGGTGAGGCACAGGTCCACTAGCTTCATGATATTTTCGTTGGTAATGTGATTGGTGGTTGGTGTGTGTGTGATGGTCTCTTCTAAAAGTGTGGTAAGTGTTTCCTTTGCCAGGTCGATGTTGATGGAGGTGAATAGTGCTGTTACGTCGAATGAGATCATTGCTTCCTCTTCCTCTGTTTTGGTGTTTTTGATGATTTTTAGGAATTCCTGGGTGGAGTGCATGGAGTGCTGTGACTCTTCTACTAGGTATTTCAGTCTTGCGTGTAATTCTTTGGCCAGTCTGTAAGTTGAGACAATCCTTGTATGTAGTTATACATCTACTGAAAGTGGGAAGGCATATAATAACTAGTATTGTGCTGAAGCTAGTAGAAGTAAGCATGGATGCCAAAATGAAGTTGAAATAACAGCCAAATTTCATACATTGCCAAACCATTGCTAAAGTTGAGCATTGGGGAATCAGTCAGGATAGCAACCATCAGGATTTAACAAGGGTCAACCCCAATGGTAACTTGTGACCTGCATATAGCAGTTGTCACCTTGATCGTGGAAGTGAATGACCAGATATGCCATTGCAACCACAGTTACATGCCACAGCTTTTGGAGTTGATCCTTTAATGCAGATGGCCCATCAGGAAAATGAGAACCTTTCAACTGGAGACTGCAGATCAACTATCAGTCCCAGTGTCCACAGCACTCCAACATCAGAAGTGGAACAGCAGCAATAACAAACGACACAAGAATGGTACCTACGGGGAAGGAACATTACTCATGTGAACAGCCAATGATAATGCACAAGCATATTTTAACAAACTGGCATAATTTAAAGATTGTTGATGTATTTACAGAGAATGATAAGAATAGCTAATTGCTAATTATTCAGAACAGTTGAGTGCAGAAATAGTTAATTATGGTAAATCACAATGTAAATGATAGTGTATGCATTTTGTTTTAGTTTTTCTTCTTGCAAAGGGCAATGTTTGAGATAGAAATGAAATATTGTACTAATGTGTATTACTATTATGCTTTCTGGCTGGTTATGGTTATGTGACCTCTACCACGGCAGACATCATTTTACAGACAGTACAGTAAAGACATAGTACAAGTCAGCCTGTTGTCCTTCAAGCTTACAACATAGAGATTATAATAAACCATTTAGAGACAGTAGATTGGTTTCATCTGGATCATTGCATCCAGTTCTGGGCATCCCATTTCCAAAATAAATTTGGAGGCAGAGTAGATGTGGAGAAGTTTCTCATTAATGGAAGGTTGAGAACCAGAGGTCACCGATTGAAGATGATTAATGAAGGAGCCAACGGTGAAATGAGGGAAAATACTTACATAGTGGATGGTTATGATTTAGAATATATTGCCTGTGTGTGTGGTGGCCACAAATTCAGTCATGACTTTCAAAAGAAAATTGGACTGGTGTTAGACAGAGTTAGACCGAACAGAGAGGATGTGGGGACTAATATGGGGAAGGGCTGGAGTGGGTACAAGAAGAGAATTGAGGTTGGAAAACTTTAGAGTGGAGATTTGCTCTAGGTGAGTTGCTTTTGCCACGAGCCAACACACAATTTGATGGGCTGAATAAGCTCATTCTGTGCTGCAACCATTCTCTGATTAATGGATTTTATGAGCTGTTGAAAAATGAAATAATTAACAAATTGTAAAACTGGATCCATCATCTTGTTAAACAGTAAAGCCCAGGTTACATAGTGCGAATCCACCAACCTTTGCTAGTAATGGCTCCACTTGATCAGATGATCTACCATTCTTTCTTCGAAGTGCTAAGACTGTTCAGAAAGGAAAATTCTCATGAATGACAAAAAAAAAGCACCACAACCCCAAATGGCAAATTTATCAAAGCATTTGTACCCAACTAGAGTCCCTTTGGAAAGTTTAGCTAATTTGGGAGCCCAGTTTAAAATGTTTATAGTTAATGAAATGGCAAAATTTGAAGGCATGCCTTAGCAATGCTTTTAAGCGACCCTCATGAATGCTTTGCGCTGAAGTGTTCACTGTGATTGAAAAGATGCAGAGTATCATGACACCTTAGATTTTGGCCAAGTAGGTGTATAAATCCTGCCTTGATTTGGTTTTGATGAGATAGTAAATGAAACCACATTTCCTTTCTCGGATCATGCTAAATTTTCTTTACCCAGGGTTAATTTTAGAACAGGTGTATGAATTAATGAAAGACGCACTAATAGTAGAAATCTTTAAAATGTAGTGACATGTTATTACCCAGCAATTCATCCAATTGAGAAATTATTGGCAGTTAAAGGGTCTTAAAAAGCAAAGCTTTCTTTTGCATTATGCATTTACTCTTTTCCCAAACAACAAATGTAAATCTATTTAGCTTTAATTACTGCCATTGTTTCTGTTGGTGAAAATGCAATTCCAGATGACATTTGAAGCAGAGGAGTGAATGCCGTACAATTGAATTTTTATTCAACATTATAAATAAAAGATACCCAGAACAGTAAACATGCTGGATCAAGAGAACCAGTTTTCATGTTCTCTGTCAAGGGTCATTGTAAGTTGACTGTATAGTCCTAATAGTTCTTTTCTGTAATAATGTACATATTGAATCATGGACTAATGCTGTAAATCCCACTTGCAGGTTTTCTGAAGTGTTTCAACTTTTATATACATTAAGTAAATTTCCAATAAACGCAGTCACCAGTAGAAATATTTTAAAGCTGAGATCTAGATGCTGGAAATCTGAAACAGAAATTACTGGAGAAAAAAGAGTTAACGTTTCCAATCCAGTGACCTTTTCCGACAGAAATAAATTTTCTGGGCTGAGAATGTTGTTCTATGAGGAGAGATTAATTAGACTAGGCCACATTCTCTTGAATTTAGAAGAGTGAATTGTGAGAAGAATAGAAAGGTGATCTGGCTGAAATATTTAATATCTTATGGAGCTTGACAAGACAGGTGCTGCGCAAATGTTTTCCTGGCTAGGAAACTGGAATAAAAGTTTGCGGTTTCACAATGTGAGGACAGGTACTGAGGACTGAGGTATGAAGACGTATTGACTCTGATAGATTTGCATTAAAACAGGTGAATATTTCAAAGAATGGAAACCAATTATCAATTGCTCAGATGAGTCAAGAAGAAATGGCTATTGAACTTGGCTATTTGGTCCTTTTGAGCTAGATCTGCTAGTCAATACAATCAGTGCTGATCCAGCTGGTATCTGCATATCCCTTGATTCTCTGAATACTCTGAAATCTATTGACCCCTGTCTTGAATATATTCAATAACAATCCATAGTTCCCTCGTATGGAAGATTAGGAAGAACAGTTGAATGTTGTCAGATAAAATCAGCGTAACTCCGTATCCTTAAATATGATTCCCAATCCTGTACTGTTTCGCCAAAATGAAATGCTGAGTAACATTTAAAAAAAAACTAACCTCCATTAATTTTTAAGGTTTGAAAAAGTAAATCGAAGAGCTTACTCCAATTTCCAACTCTTCCAGGCACTGTCTCATGTGTAGAACATCAGCTGAAGAGTTTATCCAATGCTCTTGGTATTCTGGAAGCAATCCACTGTAAAACTTTCACTGCACAAACCACCTTTCACCTTAGACTGTGATCTTGGGCATCCTTAGCTATATGTGAACCATGGGAATAGCATATATAGATTATCGTAAAATTGAATTTCGCTGACCTGATGTAACTACACAAGACAGGAAATGATTGATGATTGGTCAATTAAGCTTGTTTTCTGTGTTGAGTTCAAAACGTTCCATTATTGTGCAAATACATTTTCCTCAGTCCTCCCTTTTACGAAATGGGTTTTATTTGTGGTCACTTGGTTGGTTTGTAATATTGAGTTGACAGTCTTTCAGGTTCATGCTTATCAGTTCTGATCTAATTAACAAACAAAAAGCCCAAAAATTTCCAATTCATCTAGATCTTGGATCATCCATAACCAAATTCTAGGTGGGGTAGATTTCTGACTTGGTTGGATTCATGTGGTTTAACCCAGAAAATAGTGTCCTCTAAAGTAATCACGGTATCCCAGGACCTTTTAAGAATCATTAATCAAGAAAATGATAACTCGAGTGGCCACTTTGAATTGAACTAAAATCTTCCCAACTTAATTTAACTTTCAAGGTGGCTAACCACAATGATTTAAAATGAGTTATGGTCTTGGCTTTGTTTATTTGTCATGAGTCTGCATTCTTGTGTGAATATCTTTTATACCTTGACTTTTCCAGTTAAGTTGCTATTGTTTCAATTCCATAATGGAATGTTAGATTCCCTTTCAGCCATGTATTTTAAGAAAAGAGCATGGAAATAACTAGGTGAAGTGCTAACATAGTTAAAAATAACAAGAATTGTACAGCATCTCAAACATATTAAAGCTGGTCAAGTTGCTTTACGTGGATATAATGAACAGAAATTGACTTCAGGCTTAGGGAGGAGACAAGATATAGCTTTAAAATGTTTGGCCATAGAGGTCAGTTTTAAGTTGAGTCTAAAAAATGAGAGGTGAAGGGGTTTCAAGAAGAAATTCAGAGTTTGGGATCTAGGCATGTGAAACGCTGTTTGAAAAATTTGGACAATGGATGTGGAAGAATATAGAGTGTTGTGGGCTTATCACTGGGCAGAATTAATAATCCCATAGTCATTTTACTTTGAGTTTAGAGAAGCTGTCCAAACTATTGCTATCTTATTATCCTGGGTGTTTGGAATATACTCTGGGCAATTTGTCTGCTTGTGATAAATTACTGAACTGCAAAGCTGAAATGTCACCTTCTGATTGTTCATCTTTTATTTCTGAGGTAACCAGACTTTCCTTGACAGGATATTTGTTGCTTGTCAGAAATGAGAATTTACAACAACAACAAAAAATTCAAGGAATATAGGATGATTGAGTGAGATATTAATTAATTTTTTTTATTCACCCTTGGAATGTGGGTTTTACTGGCTGGCCAGCATTTATTACCCATCCCTAGTTGCCCTTGTGAAGGTGGTGGTCAGCTGCCTTTTTGAACCACTGTAATCCACATCCTGTAGGTTGACCCACAATGCTCTTCGGAAGAGAATTCCAGGATTTTGACCGAGTGACCGTGAAGGATCTGTGCTATATTTCCAAGTCAGGGTGATCAGTAGCTTGGAGGGGAACTAGAAGGTGATGGAGTTCATATGTACTATCTGTCCCTGTCCTCCTCGATGGAAATAGTTGTATGTTTGGAAGGTGCTGTCTGAGGATCTTTGGTCAATTTCTGCAGTGTATGTTGTAGATGATGTGCACTGCTGCGACAGAGCATCAGTGGAGGAGGGAATGGATGTTTGTGAAGGTGGTTCCAATCAAGCGGGCTGCTTTGTCCTGGATGGTGTCAAGCTTCTTGAGTGTTGGAGCTGCACCCATCCAGGCAAGTGGGGAACATTCCATTCCTGACTTGCAGATAGTGGCGAGGTTTTGAGAGTTAGGTTTTGAGATAGTTGCCGCAATATTCATAGCCTCTGACCTGCTCTTGTAGCCATTGTGTTTATGCGCCAAGTCCCTTTGAGTTTCTGGTCAATGGTAACCCCCAGGATATTGAAGTGGAGGATTCAGTGATGCTAATACTATTGAATCTCAAGGGGTGTTAGTTAGATTGTCTCTTATAGGAAACAGCCATTGCCTGGTATTTATGTGGTATGAATGTTACTTGCCACTTGTCACCCCAAGCCTGGATATTGTTCAGATCTTGTTGCATTTGGATGTGGACTGCTTCAGTACCTGAGAAGTCATGAATGATGCTGAACATAGTGCAATCTTCGGGAAGCTTTCCCACTTCTGATCCTCTGATGGAGGGAAGGTAAAAAAAAAAAGAATTTACATTATTCAGTTTATAACTGAGCAAAAAATAATGATCGGTGGCATTGTGGCTTTGGAAAAGGATTAAATTTAGACAGATGCTAAAGTACTATTTTTAAATTAATATAGATGTTTTCAATATCGTTGTATTTTAAAGTCATAGTCATGGAGATGTACAGGACGGAAACAGACTCTTTGGTCAACTCATCCATGCCAACCAGATATCCCAACCTAATCTCGTCCTATTTTCCAGACTCTGTTTGTTGAATATTTTGAGAATATTTCTATTAGCCTGAGATGGGAAGGAACAGTGCAAATCATCCAAATAAAATAGATATTCTGTTTTTATTATCAGACCTCCGGATAATCGTTAAAGAATCTTTACTGGAAAATTTAAGAATGATTTGGCCTTGCTACTGACTGAAATGACTTCTTTATTTATTTTATTATATTTTTACTGTGTTCCTTTAGGAACCAGCTAGAATGGTTGCTATTTCAGTGGCAGGAGGAATAAAATTTAATTAAACAAAGGAAACACTTAGAGGAACACTTTCCAGTCAAGGGGGCAGTGTAAAACTGGCATGTTGTCTAAATTCTTTGATAATTGAAATCATTTGACTGTCATGTGGGTAGACAGTGGGAAACGGCATGACTTTTACAGGCAGATGGTTAGAACTTGTATAAGTCATAGTAAGATTTGTACTAATGCTTTAATATTGCCTTAAAGCAATTTTGGAAGCCTATTGAAGCAAAACTGTTAGGTTTAACAAGTTGGGTCATGGTCATGCAACCTGTGTGCACTTTAGAACTTTTCTCCCCAGTTTTTACTTGGGGCTAATAGAGGACAGATATAGATAAACATTTGCGCACAAAGCTCCTTTGTCACTGTCCGCAGTGCAACCAATAGCAAGACACATTGTAGCTTCAGTCTACTGACTGCCCACTTCTAGGTTTGCAATCTCAGTGTTGTTTCAGTGTAGCCAACTCTCTGGTGTTACTGCTCACTGGTGCAGTCAGTATTTGCATGCATTGAAAAGGTTTTGGTTGTGAAGCTTGAATATTCTCTGAAGTCAACCTTTAGGGAAATTGGTTTCTGAATAGCATGTTTTTTTCTGCAAATAAAGGAAACAAAAGACCTGGCATTAAATTTTATAAGAAGTACTAGTTAAACAGAATGTCTAGTTCTTTGTTTTGTCGATTCAAAGGAGGTTCCTGATTAGATATGGAAATTAATTAGCAAATTTGAATTTTATTATGAGTGACAAGTATTTGATTCATAGTTTAAGCCTGACTCCTGAGAAGTGAGGCAGCTTGCCTGTTTCCACTAATTTGTAGTGAGCTTTCTGTTCTTTTGACAGCAGTTTGTATGCGTGTAGCACCTTCACAATATTAAAATATCCCCAGACACTTCATCAGAACATTGATGAACAATGCTGAGCCACATAAGCAGGAGGTAGATATTAAGGAACAACTTGAAGAAAGTGAGGTGAAGAGGTTTAGGGAGGGGATTCCAGAGATTAGAAACATACACAACTGCCCTTGGTGGAGCAATTAAAATGTGGGATGCTTAACTGGACAGAATTAAAGGAGGAGCTGATGTTTTGAAAAGCAGTTCTTAGGGAATCTGAGAATAATTCCATGTAGTAAGATTAAATTTGCTTTCCTGGCAGAATGTAAGAAACCTAAAGTTGGCATTGTGGGAAGGAGAATTGTAGCTGGACAATCGCTTAAGGAAAACATTGTTGAGCATTTGTCAGCTACCTTGTACAGCTTCTGATGATTGCAGCTTGTATCCTGATCATTATACGTAAACCTAACCAGGACAGCCTGTAGGTATAGATGTGTATCTTTTAAGCAACAAATCTCATAAATTTTCAGCATTCAACTGTCAAAATCCATCATACTTGTCAGCTTGTAACTCTGAATCATGGAGGAGTACCAAACTGAGTTAGAAATCAAATCCAGTATGCCCATAAAGGTTGGTACAGCTGTCTACCCATAACAAATATCTTCCCATATATTTTCTTGCCCTTTTGCCTCCATGTAGACTAAGTGAGCCTATGAAGATGAATAATAGTGCTAAACAATTAGTAATAGGCTGAAATGAGTAGTGTCCATAATGGGAACAGCACTGATTGGGCACTGGCTCAAAGGGCTAATGAGCCTATTCCTGATGCATTGTCCAAGAGCACAAAGGGAGATGTGAAGAGGCTGAATGGGCACTTGTGTTTATCTGCTTGACAAATTAAATGTAGAGGAGATGTTTCCCCTTGTCGAGCAATCTAGAATGAGAGGTCACAGTTTTAGGATAGAGCCTAGCAAATTTAAGAGAGATGAGAAATTTCTTCACTTGGAGGGTTGTGAATCTGTAGAAATCACTGCCCTAGAGTGTGGAGGATGCTGGGATATTGAGTAAATTTAAGGAGGGGTTAGTGATGGGTTGAAGGGTGAGAGTCAGCAGGCAGGAGAGTGGAGTTGAGGCTGAGATGAGATCAGCCATGATTGTATCAAATAGCGATGCGAGCTTGAGGGGCTGAATTGCCCACTCCTGCTCCCAGGTTTTATGTTCTTCCAAATGTGAAACTGGAAACTTTTCACTTTTTTATCTGTCTACTGCAAAATTCACCAATGTCTTTTCTTTCTCCCTTTCAGTTTGACCACATCTTGTACCCACCATCCTTTCCATTTCGCAAGTCCAGCAATCCTGATGTTTCTTTTGGTACAGGAAAGGCCTTGAAATATAAGAGACAGCTAAGTGAAGATGCAAAGTACTTGAGAAGAGGCAGTTTGGGAGGAGCTTTGACAGGTAAGTTAAAAAGAAATCCTTTTTAAAATTCAACAGTGCTTTGGAAATACTTGTGTAATTATTTACTTGTTATATGATAAATTTTGGAAAGGGTTTGTGTTTGCTTCTATGGTAATTTTGTTTTATGACTGAGAATACTCCACTGTAAAGGTTTATTTTGAATTGAATGATAATCTTTATCCAGATGTTATTTACCTGATTGTTTATTTTATAGAAGTGGAATGTTTGCCTACTTTTGTAGAGTTTAATCCACACTTTTTCATTCATCCAGTCGTTTTAATATAATGGAATTTTGTTTGCGTGGATATCTAATACCTCACAAGCACACATTATTGATACAAATCTTGTTTGTTTCTTAGTCAAGAGTGTGGTGCTGGAAAAGCACAGCGGTCAGGCAGCATCCAAGGAGCAGGAGAATCGACGTTTCGGGCATGAGCCCTTCATCAGGAAGGGCTTATGCCCGAATCATTGATTGTCCTGCTCCTCGGATGCTGCCTGCCTGGCTGTGCTTTTCCAGCACCACACTCCTGTGTCTGATCTCCAGCATCTGCAGTCCTCACTTTCTCCTTGCTTGTTTCTTAGATTAGGACAGGTTGTTTTCCCCGAGGACCAAAGAGCATAATCTCAGAGTAAGGGGTTACCCTTTAAAAGAGTAATGAGGAGGAGGTTCTTCTCAGAGTGTAGTGAATCTATGGAATGTTTTCCTGCAGAGAGCTGTCATCTCTGGGTCATTAACTATATTCAAGGACAGAATTTTAAGTAGTAAGGAAATCAAAGGTAATGGGGTTGAGGTAGGAAAGCAGAGTTGAGGACTGTTAGATCAGCCATGATCTTATTGAATGGTGGAATGGACTTGCTGGGCTGAATGGCCTATTTTTGCTCGTACATATTATCATCATTAGAGTTGAATTGCTGTTCCACTTGCATCTGTTCACAGTGCAAGAAACTAAACAGCTCTATAACTATTCAGATCAAAGAATCCTCACCAAAATATGCAGAGTCCAAACCAGGAAATATAAAGTCAGTAATGTGAAAGAGATTAATATCTAGAGAAAAACAGGTGGGATTAGCAGAGACAAATAAAAGAGACTAACCGAAAATGTTTGAAAAAAAGTAATTCTCTGTCATAACATGACATGTTATGATATAACATGTATTAGCAATTTTTGAGAAGATTTGTAGTTCAGGTCGATAAGTCTGTAAGTTAGCTCGCTGAGCTTGAAGGTTTGTTTTCAGATGTTTCGTCACCATGACTAGGTAACATCATCAGTGAGAGTCTCTGCTGAAGTGCTGGTGGTATGGCCCGCCTCTCTCTCTTTATATTTTCAAGGGAAAGTAGATGGGGTCTAAATTGATGTGTTTATTGAAAAAAGAACCGGAAATGACATGAGTCACCTTAAGAAACCAAGGCCTATAAATAGAGAGGTGGGACATACCACCAGCACTTCACCAGAAACTCTAATTGATGATCTTCCCCAGTATAGTGACGAAAAGTCCAAAAAACAAACCTTCAAGCTCAGCAAGCTAACATACATACATATAACATGTATCTCCAGACGTGTTCTGTTTCAATACAATTGAGGTGGGATGTTAATAGTTCTCATTGCTGGATTTGCATGTTTTGCTCTTGACTTTTCTTTGTAACTTTTCCTTTCACTTGCCTCTCCCATGATCTATTTTCTTTTCCTTCTCTCCTAAAGTGTTGCTGAGCTGCACTTTGACAGAACCACTCTCATTCTGATACCTCCTTCTAATTTGTTAATTGCATGTGTGAACCTACATTGCCATCTGTGTATTCCATGTTTACATGTGCTGGGAAACAGTCTAGGATCACAGGTTAATCCTAGCTCTACCTCACCTGAATACAATGAGGCCACAGTTAAAAATCTCAACACCAGGTTATAGTAACCACCTGATGAAGCAGCAGCGCTTCAAAAGCTAGTGCTTCCAAATGAACTTGTTGGACTATAACCTGGTGTTGTGATTTTTAACTTTGTCCACCCCAGTTCAACACTGGCGTCTCCAAACAATAAGGTCAGTTGATGTCTGCAAGCCTATGAGAAGCCACACTAATTCAGCATGCATCTGGAATAGAGCACTCCAACGGTACTGTGGTACTGCTGAGAACCATATTTTTTGGGTTTCTACTTCTTGTGTAGAAAACTGTTAATTATCTGACTTGTTGAGAAATTCTTATCTGCTGTTATTTAAAGGATGTCAAAACAAATATTCAGATTCAGCTTGAAAAAATGCTGTTCTGCTTTTCAAGAGAAGTGTTTTATTTGCTCAGATTGACCACAGTCAAACCTTCTTTTTAAACTTCAGGAAAATACCTTCTTCCACCCGCTTCCACACAGCTTTCGTGGCAACAGGCATTGGAAACGACAAATCTCATTCGCATGCACAGTCAGACACTGGGTCAGTCAGCTCCTTCCCTCACTGCTAGTTTGGTAAGTGTACCTTCTCTAGCTTTGTGCATATTTGAAAAATGTAATCGAATCATCATCTCTAACGTATTTGTAAAATGTATTAGAATGAATCATGGATAGATTTGCCAAAGTAGTGTAAAATAATAGAGCATTAAAAGCTATTCAATTTATTTTTTTTTTATCTGTTCTGTTCCTTCCCCGGCCACTGCCACCGCTTCCCTATATCACCCCACCCTTCCTCTGATTTATTTTCACCAAAGTGGTGCACGATACCAAAAAGATTCCATTTCTGTGTGTGATGTGCATGTCTATTTCTCGACCTTCCAGGAAGGGTGTGTTCCTCGACCTTCCAGGAAGGAGAGTTTAACTTGGTACTGTTGGCATCAGTGTGAGCTTACAGCATGTATGTGTTACAGTGGCTGGGACACTGCTTTGCTGTCCACTAGCACAGAGACTGCCAAAGGACAGCTCAGTGTGGAGACTTCAGAATTATAAACATGTATCCTGTGGCTTGAAAAAAAAAAGTCACAACAAGCCAGAGACTTTGACATTACAAGAAACTGATGAATACTGTTGGTTGGTAATACTGAAAGAAATGAATTTCACCAAAGGTGCTGCTTTAAGGAATTGGATCCACATGCTTAAAAATGTGAAAAGAAATGTATAGATCAAAACCTGAAACAAGAGATCAGTATCAATAAAATATTATTTAATTCTGTTCCTTTTGGGTTGTCTTCATTTTAATTGGACCTATTTCATATTCCCTTCTCTTTGCTTTTTAACCTTGAAAATATGAAATGTGAAATGCATTATTGCTATTTTGTCCAACATTTTTCCAACACCTTTAAGTTTCTAAATGTAAATGTTTATAGGGGAGCATTTCTCTTGGGCAGTTTCAGTTCAAGCTTATTAATGAGTCCTCCATCAGATCTGTGCTGATTATTCCCAGGTTAAATAAGCTGCTTAGATTCATATGACCTGAGACTAGCTGGCCTGATCTTGGTCATGTGGTTTCAGAAAATAACTTCAAATTAAAGCACGAAAGTAGAAGAATGGGTTTAAATGAATGCACTGGAGCACAAGGGTCAGAAAGGTCTCGTATGCAGAGAGTAATACATTGAATGGACTCCTGAATAGCAGAAGCTAACTATGAAATAAATTATGGTGGTGGAAAGG
The DNA here is from genome assembly GCF_037043375.1 of Chiloscyllium plagiosum. Lineage (NCBI taxonomy): Eukaryota > Metazoa > Chordata > Chondrichthyes > Orectolobiformes > Hemiscylliidae > Chiloscyllium > Chiloscyllium plagiosum. The sequence goes on along the minus strand of NW_028270140.1, from coordinate 126,667,419 downwards.
GAATTTCTTAATGTGCCTTTGAAAATCTGAAAAGATTCACGATTTAAAACAGGATCACATAGGAATTCATGATGTAGGGGGTAACATAGAATGATAGAATTCTACAGGACAGAAGCAGCCCTTTGACACATCAAGTCTGTACTGCTAAAGCAACTCTAAATCTAAACCTGTCCCACCTTCCAGCTCTAGGCCCATAGCCATGAATGTTATGACATTTCTAAGTGTCATTGAAGTAGTTTTAAAGGCCTCAACTACCCTCCTAGGCAGTATGTTCCAGATTCCCACCGTCCTGTGGCTGAAAAAGCTTTTCTGTAAATCCCCTCTAATCTTCCTGCCTTTTACCTTAACATTATGCCCCTTGTTATTGACCCTTCGACTAAGGGGAGCAGCTGCTTTCTGTCCACTTTGTCCGTGCCCCTCAATGTAACGCACCTCAGTCAGGAGCCCCCCTCAACCTGCTCTGCTCCAAAAAAAAACACCTGAGCTATTCAGCTTCTGTTCACAGCTAAAGTGCTCCATCCCAGGCAACATCCTGGTGAATCTCCTCTGCACCCATTCCAGTGAAGTCATATTCTCCTTATGATGCAGAAACCAGAACTGCACACCGTACTCCGGCCGTCACCTCAACCACATCTTACACAGCTCCAACATAACCTCCAGGTTCTTATAATCTATGCCTGAGTTGATAAAGACAAGTGTCCCATATGCTGCCTTAACTACCTTATTAACCTTTCCTGACCCCTTCCATGATCTGTGAGCAAACGCCCATGACCTTTCTGTTCCTCTGAGCTTCCTCGTGTCCTGACATTCATTGAGTCCTCTCTTGTCAAAACCAAAAACCTACCAACAAGGCAGGATCTAACCATAATTCTTTGACACTCAATGGCATTTTTATTGCTGGATTGCCTACTGTACTAAACCTTGGGGGAAACTAAGCTGAGCTAGCTATATAGGTACTGTGGCCACAACAGCAGGTCAGAGGGTAGCAATCCTGCAGTGAGTAGCTCACCCCCTGATTCCTGCCCACCACTGTGAGGCAGGGTCATGATGAGGGTGGGCAGACGAGAAGAGAGATTGTAGAAATTAAAAGTTAGTGATTTAGGAAAATGAGCCTACATTCTCTAGATTTTCGAAGAATGAGAAGTGATGTCATTAAGACCAACAGAATAATTAGAGGATTTGACAGGATAGACACAAATACACTGGTTAGAGGATATTCAGCACCAGGGGGGACACTTTCAGAGCAACTGGGAAATTATTTCAGACTGAGATGAAGAATTGTTTTACTCAGAGGCTTATGAATCTTTGTAATTCCCTATGTGTGAGGGCTTGGTCATTGATTGTGTCTAAAGTAGAGATTAGTATTTAGAAAACCATCAATCACATAAAGGATTATGGGACTAGTGTAGGAAAAAGGCAATGAATGGATTATCAGCCGTGAATGGTGGCTTAAGCTTGATAGGCTGAATGGCTTATTTCTGCTCCTATGTTTGTATATGTCCTTTAATACAGCACAGAAATAGGCTCTTTGAACCAAATAGCTCATGCTAGTGTTTGTGATCCTCTCAAATCTCTTCCCACTTTTCACACAAACCCACCATTGTAACCGTGCATTCCTTCTTCCTCTCATGCTACCCTTGTTTCCACTTAACTGAACCTATACTGTTCAGTTCAACTATACAGTGGGCTCCACATTCTGATCTCGCTTTGGGTGAAGAAACTTCTTCTGAATTCCATCTTAGGTTTCTTATTCGCTATCTTACATTAATGACCTTTGATTATGATGTTTGCAACAAAGGAAACATCCTCTGTCTATTCAATCTATTAATGTCTTTTATAATTAAGGCCCCTATTCAGCCACCTCTCAGTCACTCTTTTTAAAGTGTGAAGAGACCAAGCCGGTCTATCCTTTTCTGAAATGTATACTGTTGCATTGCTGGCATCATCCATGCAAATCTGCTGCACCTTCAGTACGTCCATATCCTTTTTCTAAAGTGGCAACTAGAAATGCACAAAGTGCTCCGACTGTCATCCAACCAAGGTTTGATGCAGATTTTGCATAAATTCCCTAGTTTTCATCTCTGCCCCGCTGTGTCGAACTGGATAACGTTTCCGAGATAGGCAAAGACACGGTAGAATTTAAGGAAAGGATGGAAATTTTAAAACTAGGTGTGTTAATTTACTGGAAGCCAGTGTAGGCTAGTGAGCACAAGGATGATGGGCGTAAAGAATTTGGGTTAGGACATGGAAGAGCAGAGTTTTTCCCTCTTGCTTCGGTTAGTTCAGAAATTTAATTGATCTGGCTGAAGTAAGTTGAGGAAATGTAATTACAGGACTGTATGAGGATTACAAAGTGGTAATGTTTTCTCAACCATTATTAGTGTTGGATATCATTTTTAGTTCCCTGGGAAGAAATCAAGTAATCGATCCAGGTGTTGTTCTTGTGAAACTTGGTTCCTAACAGTATTGATTTGTTGTTCAAAGTTCTGTTCCAAGGCATGAAGGTACAAAAGACCGGTTCAATAATTTTTGAGGCAGTGTATCCAGTCATTGCTACCATCTTTTATCATGATCAGAACTCACAACACCAGGTTACAGTTCAACAGGTTTATTTGAAATTGCATATTTTTGGAGTGCCGCTCCCTTATCAGGTAAAGTTGACTCGATCAGATGAAGAAGCAGCACTCCTAAAGCTTGAGATTTCAAATAAACCTGTTGGTGTCATGTGACTTCTCACCTTGTCCACACAGTCCAACACTGGCATCCCCACATCTTTTATCATATGATTGGTTGCCACACTGAGTTTGGGTTCAGGACAATGTTCGAGGAAAAGGCAAACTCAAGTTCTCTCTTCAGGTTTAGACTGCAAAGCAAAACTGTTTATTTTACACTGATACTACATGTAGCTGTACATGGAAATCATTGATGTACCAGGCTCTGATTTACATTCATTCTTGGTGCTCTGAGTTACGTAAGATAACGATCGTCTTATCTTGTATTCTTATAATTTTGCATGCTATTATGAAATCACCCCTCAATCTGCTTGATAAACAGTTCCAATGTCTTCAATCTAACTATGTAATTGAAACTCTGCATTCCTGGAATAGATCGTTTGCTCCTTCTCTTTGTCTTCACATCTTTCTGAAAGCGTGGTACCCAGAATTGGCAATTAATTTGGCTGAGGCCAACTGAATGTTCTATGATTGTTTAACTTAAGTTCCATGCTGTTATATCAATGTCCTTGTTAATAAAACCTGTTGGATACAGTAAGCTTTATTAACCATGCTCTCAACTTGCAGATCAATGATTTATCTATGTACACATCAATTTATTTATTTATTTCCAGTTTTTTTTTTGTCCAACTTTCAAGTTCCCTGTCAGTTGGATTTAGGAACACAAGTAAGCAATTCAGCCCCCTTGAGCCTGCCCTGCCATTTGATAAGATTACGGCTGATCTTGCTGCTGCCATAACTCTATTTTCCCATTCCTTGGCTCCCTTTACTATCAAAAATGAAACTGTCTCAGCCTTGAATAGATTCCATGATCCAGCCTCCGTACATAGTAGGTAATAGAATTCCACAAACTAACGATGCCTAAGTCACTCTACTCTTTCATGTTCTTTAGAATTATGCCTTTTTTTGGGACTCTGTCTCTGTCGCTGCATTCTTCTGATCAAAATGAATCACTTTACACTATGTTAAGTTTCATCCAGCACTTGTTCACCTATTCCACCAATTTGTCTTTGTCCTTTCCTGAAGTCCTACAATATCCTCATGATTTGGAGATGCTGGTGTTGGACTGGGGTGTACAATGTTAAAAATCACACAACACCAGGTTATAGTCCCACAGGTTTAATTGGAAGCACTAGCTTTCGGAGCGACGCTCCTTCATCAGGTGATTGTCTGTGTGCTTCCAATTAAACCTGTTGGACTATAACCTGGTGCTGTGTGATTTTTAACTTTGTACACTATCCTCCTTACTGTTCATGGTGCTTCCAAATTCTGTATCATTGACAAATTCTGAAATTATTGCCTGTACACTAGTCATTATTAAAAACTGATAGAGCAATAGTCCTATAATGATCACTGGAGAACTCTAACACAAAGCTTTCTCGATTCCAAAAAGCATTCATTTATCACTGCTCTGTTTCCTATTGCTCAGTTAATCTTTTTTCCATATTGTAATATCCCTCTTATTCCAAAAGCTAAATGAATGGCAGGCGGCTTTTCCTCGGTGGTTGTTGTGGGGAGGGGGTAGACTTCAAGACTAGAGGGCATATTTTTCAGGTGAGCGTAGTGGAGGGTGGAGTGGATCTTTCAGCATCTCCCCACTCCCCACATTCCTGATGAAGGGTTTATGTCTGAAACATCAATTCTCCTGCTCCTCTGCTGCCTGACCTGCTGTGCTTTTCCAGCGCTGCACTTTTTGACTCCAATATCCCGGAGTCTATCACTTTATCCTAGTTGTACCAAAGAGTCTGTTTCATGCTGTATGGCTCTGTAACTTTTTTTTAGTCCACCATACTATTGTGCAGTACTGTCTCAAAGCCTTTTGGAAATCTACACACACCACATCATCAGTGTTGTCCTCTTCAACCTCCTCTGTTACCTCATCCCAAAACTCCAGTAAATAATCATTTAGTCTTACAGAAATTGAGTATTGCTGGAAACAGACAGACACTTTTTGTCCAAGCTTTTTGCCTTGCATTCCTTATGACAAACCATGGGAATACCAGTTCAAGGAGAAAACCAATCTTGAAACTACATGGAAGTGCTGATTGGTTGGCAAGTAAACTGTCATCTGTACAGACTTTAATCTAAACAATGCACCAGTTAATGCTGATTGATAATTAATTGCCAGATTTTTTTTAAATGGTTTAAACCAGGCAGGTTGGCTTTGACCCTGAGAAACTGGTTTTCTCCTTCAATTTCCCTTGTGAGTTGTCTTGATTGGGGGAAAATGAACAGTTTCATCGAATTTGTTTCTTTCCAGAAATACTAAAGTTCAATAAGCTAATTAAAACATGCTTAATGAGTATTCGTAAACAAAAAGTGTAATTTCCAATTGGGTCAGTTGGAAATATGGGGAGTAAAACATTTTTGACTAACATTGTAGTGAACATACAAATTAGGAACAAGAGAAGGCCATTTTGCCTCTTGAGCCTACTTCACAAGTTGTTAGGAGTATATGTATAGAATAAACTCAAAGCGTGACTATCACACTAACAAATTTATTCCCTAGCTTCAATTGTATGTCATATATACATAGACTATGATACGTTTAAAGTGATTGCACCTCCTGGAGATGTGAGACAAGTTTAGCTGGTTTTGTAACAATAGAATTTCAACATTTCAAAAATAATTTTCTTCACCCTCCCTTTTCTTGTCTCCTCCCAGCCTTCCTCCATTCTGTCTTCTTTACATAAATATAGATAATATTGTGATATTACTTTTGACCATTTTTGAACAACGTATTCAAATTTCATTGATAGTGTCCTGAGTTCATTTTTAACTCCATAATTAGTATTTAATATTTGTTGAAGGTTTTTGTGCCTTTATGAAGGAATTAAACATCATTTAACAGCTATTAAGGCATTGTACCCAAATCTCTGCTTTCACTAACCAAAATGTTGACAGTTACTGCACCATTGAAAGGAAGGCAGTCTCCCACACTATACTCTCATACGCTTTAAAGCAACTTATAGGTCAAAGAGAAGGCTGCCCTGCCTGCTGCTTAAAATAAAAAAATGCTGGAAGTACTCAATATACCTGGCAGCATCTATGGAGAGAAACACAAGTTAATGTTTTGGATTGAATATGATTCTTCTGAAGAGTGAAGGATCTATAGAATCAATCATATTCAATATGAAATGTTAACCCAATTTCTCTCTCCGCAGCTGATGCCAGACCTGTTGAGGATTTCCAGCACTTTGCTTTTATTTCATATTCCCAGCAACCCTAATACTTTGCTTTTATTTGCTTGCTGGTTTTGTCCGATGCTTGTTTTGAGAATCCTGAGAACAATAGGCTACTAAACATCCTGACTAAGTGTGGGTATCTCTCCAAATCATGCCAAGAATCTGAACTATTTCATGTCTGCGCAGAGATATTTCACTGAGTTTGAACTGGACAATAGAAAGCTTGAGCTGACAGTCAGTGCAGAGAGATTGAGTAGGAATTGCAAAGCTGTATTCTTGAAGATATTTTTGTGTGATCATTTGTTCTATCATTTGTCTTTAATAGTGTACAAGTGGTGATTTGTTTTAGCTTTGGCTTCATTGTATACATCAGCTAGTATTAAAAGTTCAACTTGAAATCCCTTATGCCATCCCACTTTATTTGAGAATGAGTCGTTAAAACATTTTGATGCAACAAGCATTTATCACTTTTCTTTAATAAACCATGAGAAGTTAATGATGAGCTGCCTTTCTGTAGGTAAACTATAGTATACAACATAGAAATGTGACTGCAGGAGTAGGCCATTCAATCCACTGTAATAGATTTCACTATTTTCTCTGCTAGTGTAGGGTACAGGCTAAAACGGTCCATATCCAAATACAAAAAGAACTGGGCAACATTCAGGTTTCAGCTGATAAGTGGAAAGTAACAACTGCGTCACCCAAATGTTGGGCAATGACCATCTCCAACAAAACAGAATCTAATCACTGTTCCTTGACATTCAATGGCATTATCCTTGAATATCCTGGTGATTACCATTGATGCAAAACTGAAATGGACTAGCCATATAAAAACAATGGCTGCAAGCGAAGGTCAGAGGTTAGAAATCCTGTAGGGAATAATATACCACCTGACTCCCCAAAATCTATCAGTAATCCATAAGAAACAAGCCTGGATATTTTTATATTCATTCATATGATGAGGGTGTCTCTGGCTAGACCAGCATTTATTGTCCATCTCTAATTGCCCAGAAGGATGTTGAGAGTCAATGACCCATTGCTGTGGGTCTGATGTCACATGGAGGCCAGACCAGGTGAGGATGGCAGTTTCCTTCTGTAAAGGGCATTAGTGAACTGGATGGGTTTTCCCTGACAATCAGCAATTGATTCATAGAATGATATAGATATAGGATCCATATGGTGTGGAAACAGGCCCTTCGGCCCAACGAATCCACACCGACACTCTGAAGAGTAAACCACCCACACCCATTCCCCTATATCTGATATTTACCCCTATATCTGATATTTACCCCTGACTAATACACCTAACCGACACATCCCTGAACACAATGGGCAATTTAGCATGGCCAATTCACCTAACCTGCATGTCTTTTGGATTGTGGGAGGAAAGTGGAGCACCCGGAGGAAACCCACACAGACACAGGGAGAATGTGCAAACTCCAGACAGACGATTGCCCGAGTTGGGAATCAAACCCGGGTCCCTGGCGCTGTGAGGCAGCAGTGCTAACCATTGAGCCACCGTGGTCATTAGATTTTAAATTCAAGCTTTTTTAAAAAATTCAAATTCCACCATCTGCCGTGGTGGGATTCAAACCCAGGTCCCTAGAATATTGTCTGGATTAGTAGTCCAGTGATAATACCACTAAGTCATTTCCTCCATGTGGTGGAATACTCCCCAAGTTAGACCAGTTGGCTTAACTGTGGGGAAATTTCTTGCAACAATTATTCAGGACAGAATGAATAATCACATGAAAAAAGGTGGGTTGATTTGGAAGAGTCAGCTTGAATTTCTAAAGGGAGAATAATATTTCTCTGACTTACTGGAATTTTTGATAAGATAACAGAAAGGGTCAATCAAGTTAACACTTGATGTGGTATACATGGATTTCCAAAGTCTTTTGATACAGAGCCTCCAATAGTTTGAGGAAATTTTATAGCTTGTGGTTTAGAAGGGGCGTTAGCTACATAGATGCAAAATTGGCTGAATGATAGAAGATAGAGAGTGACAAACGATGGATTTTTTTTTTGGACTGGAGGTAGGTTTGAAGAGATGTTGCCCAGGGATTGGTATTGGGACCTTTGCTTTTCTGGATATGTATCGATAATCTAGAGGGCAGTTTCCAAGTTTGTAGATGACAGTAAACTTGGAAGAATTGCAAAGTGGGAGGATGACAGTGTGGAACTCTAAAAGCATTGACAGGTTCCTGGAGTGGTTGAGAGTGTGGTGCTGGAAAAGCATGGCAGGTCAGGCAGTATCTGAGGAGCAGGAGAATCAAAGTTTTGGGCATAAGCCCTTCATCAGGAATGGACTGTTGATCCTCCTGCTCCTTGGATGCTGCCTGACCTGCTATGCTTTTCTCGCACCACACACTCAACTCTGATGTCCAGCATCTGCAGTCCTCACTTTCTCCTCTTGGAATGGTTGGATCATTTCGGTGGAAAGAACATTGAAAGACAATATAAATCGGAGATATAATAGGTACAACTCTAACAGGGTGCACAGGAGCAGAGGTACATAGATGTATGTGTGAAGAGTTCATTGTGGTTGGCTGGACAGGTGGAGAGTGCACTAATAAAATGGATAGTGTTATCAGCCTTATTATTAGGGCCATAGTGTGCAAGAGCAATGAGGCGATGCTGAACTAGTACAAGACGCTGGTTAGATCTCATTTGGAGTTTTTTTTGTGTAGTTTTGGTTGCCACAGTATAGGAAGTCAGAAGTCACATGACACTAGGCTTTACAGCTTCACCCAATGAAGGAGCAGCACTTCAAAAGCTTGTGATTTCAAATAAACTTGTACTTTAACCTGGTGTCATGTGACTTTTGACTTTGTCCACCGCAGTCCAACACTGATACCAGGGCCGAAATTATAGGAAGGATTTGGATGTATTGTAGAGAATGCAGAAGCAGTTTATATGAATGGTTTGATAAATGAGAAAATGAGGATTATCCAACAAAAAGAAGACAGAGTTGTAATAAGGGGGACAATTTCAGAATGGCGACCTGTATCTGGTGGTGATCACAGGAGTCAGTGCTGGGGTCACAGTTATTTACTGTAAATGATTTGGATGAACAAAATGAATGTACTGTAGCCAAGTTTGTGGAAGGCATAAAGGCAATGGAATGTAAGGCATGAGGGTAACACACCAAGTCTGCAGAGGGATCTGGATGCATTTTGCGAGTGGGCAAAAACTTGGCAGATGCAATGTAATGTTGGGAAGTCTGAGGTTAAGCAGTTTTAGCAGGAAGAATAGATCAGTTGAATTCTAGTTAAATGGAGAAAGATATAGAAAGAAACAGCACAGAGGATTTGGGATCCTTGTGCATAAATCTGAAAGAACTGGCATGCAAGTTCAGCAGGTAATCAGGAAAGCAAATGGAATGTTGGCCTTTATTTCAAAGGGAATGGAGCAAAAAAAAGGGAAGTCTGTTAAAACGAAACAAGGCACTAATTAGACCAAAGCTAGAATACTGTGAACAGTTTTGGTCCCATTACTTAAGTAGAGATACACTGGCATTGGAGGCTACCCAAAGAAGGTCCACTAAGTTAATACTGAGTATGGAGGGACTTTCTAATGAGAAGAGATTGAGTAGGGTGTGGATAAAGGAGGGGCAATATTATTCAAATATACAAGACTGTTGGAAGACTTGATTGGCTAATTGTTTCCCTTTGTGGCAGTGTCTAAAACTAAACGTCATGATCTTAGAATTGGCTGGGTCATCCAACATAATCAAGCCTGAATTAGACAGATTTTTAATCAGCATGGTAATTAGGGAATATCGGAAAGAGGCAGAAGAGTGGCATTGAGGATGATTAGATCAGTCATGATCTCATTGAATAGTTAAGCAGACTCAATGGGCTGAATTACCTACTTCTGTTACACCTATTGGCTTTAGAGAGAAGACTGCTAACCTGTCCCATTGCAATTCTCTAAACAAGTCATTTTGCATATGCTGGCAGTGCGATAAACTGCCTAACTCTTTAACCATTGACTGAAGATTCCTCACTGACATACAGAGCCCAAACCAGTAAGCATAAAGCCAGAAATGTGTCTGACACATTTCCTGCTCTTGCAGCCCCATGAAATCCCCCCACCCCCAAACTTTTGCAAAGTCAGATAGGGCAGAATCTTTTACTCTGATTGGGGGTGAGTTCAAGTGGTATTTAAAAGGCAGGATTTTGTCTGTCTTTAATTCTTGCCTCCATCAAACTAACGTTGTGTGCAGGAAGGTCCATTATTGATATTTCTGACTCATCCCTAATTAAGGATTACTTTAAAGTCCTCATCCTGCTGCCTCTGGGATTAATCTATCTGCAAGTTGTCCTGTTGCCATGTAGCATGCATATTAAATGGTGCAGGATCCTTTGTCACTTTGGTGGGTGAGGTGCATGCTTGATCAACAGAGGGATGGACTTCATGAAAGCGAGGTGCTGCCTTGTCAGAATGACACCCCTACCCTCATCCCTGTGTTCCCCCTCCTCCTATAAACCACCCCTACCACCACTTCCATCAACATTGGTCACCTGTGGCTTGGGTCCTCTGTCACTCTGAGACTGTGAGCATGTTCAAATTGCAGGAGACATGGTCTCCTCTGTGCTGTTGTAGAGTGCCAGAGCTGTAGGTCTTTGACTGGCCAGGTCTTTCAGTGGGTAGGACGGCCACCTTTGGGTCTTAATTCTATAGAAAGGCCCACCATTGGTCTCACCACTACCTAATTGCCTTGTACAGTACTTTGGTGGGCCTTCCTGCATTTGAGGTGCCATGGGTTTCTCCAGCTGGCAGGCAGGACTCTCAAATGCCAGGACAAGATTCTGCCCATAGTTTTGGAAGAACTTTATTTTAGCAGATCTAGCTTTATTTATATTTGTTAGATTTTCAATAGAACTTTAAGTTTTGATGATCTTTTCACAAAGAGAATATGTACAAAGAGACAATTTATGCAAAGCTAATGTGCATATTTCTTTTACATGACCTGTGGAATAATTCACTTGAATGTGTGGAACTTCATTTATTAAAGGGTTACTTTAGGAGCTGGAACATAACTCCCAAAGAAAACGGAACGTGGAGAATGTGATTAAAAGGTTTTAATCTTTAATCATGCTGTTCTGAATGGCTGCCTTAGCTATCCAGGAGATGGAGCCATTATATGCAATCAGCAATTTTGAATCTGAAAACAAATAATATTTTAAAATTGTGGCAAAACGAATTAAAATTGACAATTGAAAAGAAATATGTTTTGAAGAAAAATGGTATTGTCTGCACAGTTAGAAACCTGTTCATTGAATCGTGAATTGAAGTGAGCAGCTTATAAATCTTTTTTTTTGTGCTCAAATTCGTATCTCTAAACCAGTCAGTGTTTGAGATGTAAAGATTTTGTAGCTTAGAATTATTAAAGGCCTCTAATGGAATGAGTTACCAGATAGAGGATTGTGAATACCTAGTAAAATTAACTGTGATATGGCAGATCATGTATTGAACCTTGAGAGAATTCCCTTGTGCAAATGTGTGGGATGAAAAATGAGTTTTCACAATGCTAAGTGCTTCTCTACTAAGCTTGAAATCAAGACTCTATTTCTTTGCTAATGCTGGAGAAATGGGGTGTATATATAATGGAAAGCTATTGGTGAAATATTCAGGTATGCTTCAAATATAAAATGTTCTGTGTTGAAATCATTTACACCATCTTTAAGGAATTGCACTTAAAATTTGCACATTGGGAGTGAAAAATCCTAGTAATTGCTTCGTCAACTTAACCTCTTCAACGTGACCTATGTAAAGAATGTAGAAATCATATCATATAAAGTAGCTACATCCTTTGCGTTCCTCTGATGACCCACTTGGCTGTGATTCTCCATAGATTGTATTGAGGTAGGGACTAGAGTGCTACTGAAGTTTGATTTAGCAGTATATTACAAAACGTACTTAAGCTAACTCTTGTCACTGGAAACTAATATGAGAGTGCTTACTTAAATTATTAATTCCTCTACTGTTTCCTTTCTGTATCCTTATAAAAGCCTCATATGATTGCTCATTCAATAGGGATTAAAGGAAAGATGTGTTCAAGATTGGAGCACAGGTTTATTATGCTGTGGCTAGAAAATATGTTGTATTTTTCCAGTGTGTTTGGTTAACAGTACTTCATATTTAAAATACTCTTAAACTTTTCAGATATAGAGTTTTCTTGAATATCATGTGTGGCTTATTTCAGAAAATTCAACTACTATACCAGGACGAATGATTTTTTAAAAAATACAACTAATATTTTTGCTGATTTGGAGTGAACTAAATATGACCAGTATGACTAGTAATTTTGTAATCTTTTCCTCAAAACAATGTAAAATTTTAATTGACACAAGATGTGACAGTGAAATACTTAGTGTCTGAACACCAGAGTAAATTGCCATAATTAATCTGACTACTTCACAATTAGCTTCGAGAGAAAAAGTGGTATGATAATGCTGGCTGACTTCAATTACACTCAACATGCCAAAACAGTGATTATAACTCTGCTTGTTTTTAATCAATACAATACAATGCAATATAAACCAGCACTGGAACAGGCCCTTTGGCCCACCGAGCCTGCACTGATTCTTAGTCTTTATTAAGATCTGCGTATTGCCCGTATGCAATAGTTTATATCTCTCTGTTCACCTCCCATTCATGTATCAATCAAGATATGCATTAAACATGAATCCTAGAAATACTATAGAAATGTTAACTGCCTAGCAGTGTTGTATGTGCACAGATCATTGAAGGTGGCAGGACAGGTGGAGCGAGCAGTTAATAAATCGTACAGTGTCCTCCCCTTTATCGATAAGGGCATTGAGTACAAGAGCAAGAAGATGATGTTGAACTTGCACTAGTCACTTGTTATACCTCCCCTGGAGTATTGTATGTAGTCATGAATGTACATTATAGGAAAGATGGGAATGAATTGTAGAAAGTGCAGAAGTGATTTTACTAGAATGGTTCTGAAATGCAAAACTTCAGTTATAAGGATAAACTGAAGAGGGAAGAAGGCTGAAAGGAGACGAGATGGAGAGTTTCAAAACAATGAGTGGGCTGATACAGTAGGTAAGGATAGGATATTTCTGTTTGTAAAACAGAAAAAATATAGAGTGGGCATTGACTTAAAATGATGTGCAGCAAAGTGAGGGTAATATAAGAAAAACCTCTTCCACATTGCGAGTAGTTGTGAGTATAGAATGCGCTGCTTGGAAATGTGGTGGATGCAGATTCAATTGCATTAGATGGTTATATGAATAGGAATGATGTGCCGCAACATGGGATAAAAGCACGAATTTGGCATAAGATTGTAGAAAGGCCTCCTTCTGCAAGAAGTTCTTCTTGGCCCACTACACTACACCTTCTACTTACACCTGACAGCAAAGTCACAGCAATGTGTCAATTAGGTGCAGTTATTGGTGTAGTTGAGGTACAGTAGTTCTGGTGAACCTTGACCTGTATGTTTATCGGAGGAGTCTGGATTCGGGTGCCTTTGGTCACCACTTCAAAATGTAAGTTAAAATTTGATACAGTGTGGGACCCTGAGGGGTTATTGAAGTGTGAATCAGCAAGTTGATTCTAACTACCTACCTACTTTTATTCTATCTGCTTGAACAAATAGTCTTTAATTCATCCTTGCTTATATGATCTGTGCTATGTGTTAAATGTCTAATTTTCAATTACTATAAAGCAATTAATATTTTCTGAAAGTTTTCTGTTGTCCGTTCTGTGATAACTGGGGAAATTGTTTTTTAGTGAAATGTATTGAACTGGTTCCTATATTAGGAGAAAGATTCCAGTGATGCCAATTTTTTGCATGTTCCTTCAAGGTTCCAATGCTCAGAAATGATAATTATGGAAATTAATTTATTCAAAGACATTTAATGCAATTTGCAATAAATATGTTCATAATTTGATAGAGCATTAGTGAAGCAATTGGTATTATTTGGCATGCCCTTTTATAAATAAGCACCTAGGTGGCCTTAGCCTGTGTTTATTTCCATCTTAAAATATAATCATATAAAGGAATGTATTCTCTTGACCTACTGTTACTTCTGTTGTGATGCCCACATCACTTGTATACAATTGTGAATCTTCACTGATGTTTATTTCCATCAAATTGACGTCACTGGGATACATTTACCAGAAACCACAGAATAGTTGCATTGGAATTTGTATAGCTGTTGTAAAATTATAGCCAACAGATCTGTAGAAATCTACTTTGAGGAACTTCTTTCTCCTAATCTCTCTATTTTCTTATGGGCATTCTCACCTTGTTCACAATGGAATTTTGAAATATCTCCATTTATTGATATTTTGTTGATTTTAATCTCCTGTAATTCTGTCAAGCATTATTCTGTGTTTCGCAGACTCAAATCTATCTTGCTGTTAATATTCCTATGTAAATGTATTCCTTTACATTTTTACTGTGTTGAATCAGCTTTGTCGATATTAAATGTGTAAAGAAAATGTCTTGGTTTTATTCAAGGGCAAAATATTGCACAACCTACCAGACAGCCTAACTTCATTTTTTAAGGTGTTTTACCATCATTTTTTTTTTTCAGTGATCATTGAGTTTTAAAGTGTTCTCTTTTGGTGTTGTATCACCAATTCTCTTGCTAGTTTCTGCAACGTGTCATGATTTGAGTTCCTTTGTTTTCTGGAAATATCATGTGCTGCTTCTTGAACCCCTCCTGATCTCTTGCATTTGTTGAAGGAATCTGTTCCACCTCGAGCTCATTAGGTTCAGGCATATCTGTGATCTTTCAGTTCAATTATGTCAGCAGCTGTAATGCTGCTAACATGAGGACTGTCTTTCTGTACATCCAGATGACCTTTGTTCTTTGCTTGCTTTATTGCTTGGAGGAAAGAATAGCTGAACAGTTGTTCTGGTTTGCTTTAGGATTACAGCACTTTCATATGCAGCCTGCTGTGGTTTATGGTAATAGTGCTTTGATCTCTTCCCTCCTCTTTGTTACCTGTCAGCTCTCTGAATATTCTCTCTTTTCACAATACCTATTCCAGATGAAAAAAAGTAATGTGTCTGCAGAATGAAAAAAACAACAAACTTTCTATGAATGCATGTCATGAAACTGAGATGAATGGTTGTTCATAATAATGAAGGTAGCTTTAAATATTCCAAAACCATATTGACAATTGCTGATTTCATGTATATTTGGTCATTATTAAGATGGCATGCTATTGGCTGATACTCACAATCTTAATCATATGTATTGGTTATGCTTCATCAAACTATAATTACTCTTAATCAACTTTCATTGTTAATATAGTACTTTAAAAGTTAAATTTTTCTACATGCTGTTTTGAAATTGATCTCTCCCAGCTCCTGTACCACTCTGTACTAAGTAAATTAGTTTGACTTAATGGTTTGCATAGCCGCATGTGTGGATGCATAACTTACTTATCAGGAGCATATCACACAATTTGAATTAATTTCAGAAACAGCCATTGTTGAGGATTTTACAGAAGAGGAATATAGAAGTAGCTTACTCATCCAACAAATATGTGCTCGAGTTGCTCATCCACAAAAACAGTAGACCTCATCCCTCGTACAGCAGTTATTGCAAAAACTCTCATATCATCCATTCCTGCAATCACTTAACTAATATGTTAATGTTAAAAATCACACAACACCAGGTTATAGTCCAACAGGTTTAATTGGAAGCACTAGCTTTCGGAACGACGCTCCTTCATCAGGTGATTCCTTGATCACCTGATGAAGGAGCGTCGCTCCGAAAGCTAGTGCTTCCAATTAAACCTGTTGGACTATAACCTGGTGTTGTGTGATTTTTAACTTTGTACACCCCAGTCCAACACCGGCATCTCCGAATCGTGTTAATGTTTGACATCGTTCCAGTTTCAATTTTCTTCTCAAAAGGTTTCTCCAGCTCTCCGAAATCTCTTGTGTTTAATTTTGTATCTGAGTCCCCCAGCTTTTGTATCTTTTAATCAGTGGAAGTGGTCTTTATCTGTCTATTCCATGCCTTTGGGTTTTGTGCACTGTTAATTTATAAAAGGTCACATGTAACCAATCATTGCACTCTGACATTATGAAAGATGGTCAAAGCATGCACAAAGTGAAGTGTATTCGATGTCTTATTAGATTATGTTAAAGGTATATGACAACTTAATTTACCTCTTGTTTTTATATTGAGCTATCTACTCAGAATATTTCGTACTGGCCACTTCTGACATGTCCTATTCGATTATTTGGGTTAAATATCAAAATTGTAAATGAAAAGATGACTGTTAGTTCTGGCACTTTAAAATGGTAGATTTTGAATAATAATTGAGAAATGAATATGCAGCGAGTGCGATGCAGTTTATAAAGTTACAGTATATTCTGCTTAAGCTGTGACTCCACAGTGACCTTTCCATCTCAAAGGGTTTTTAAGTACCATGTATCCTGAGAGTTTGATTGGGAACAGTGTGCCAATTATTTTTTAAAAATCTTTTGATGCTTTAATCTGTCAAGCAATAGTGATCTAAAGAAAAGTGATTTCTTTTGTGGGTGTACTTTCTTATTGATGATTGGAAAGTAGATTGAGTAGTTGTAATTTGGTGTATGCATGACCACTATTTTGAAATCAGGACTATAACTGTTTTTGGAATGTAATATCTTTGTACATTGATTTGATGAAAGTTGGTGGTGCACCAGTTTAATGTTATGTAACAGTTGTGGCGTTAAAAGAAATATATAGATTGAAAATAACTATAACTGCCTCTGATGTTGTATAATATCGTGGCATTACTATTATGGCATGTACGCATGGAATATTTTTTAATGCCCATGCATTGCACAAGTCATTCTTGCATTCTGGATTAACATATTAAATTATGAGTTCAGGTATTTGGAGTTGCGTTGTGCCCAAGGTTTATTTTATTATGCATACATCGATAATGAAAATATTTCTTACCAATTCATTAAGTTATTTTCATTTTGTACTACAAAGGAATTTCAACAATAAAAGGGGTGTGACTGGATTTAAAAGTTTTTTTTTAAACAATTTAAATGTGATTTAATTTTACTTTAAATTCAAACCACCATTTTGTTCTGCCAAAACTTCCCAAATATAAGCCTGAAATAAGTTACTAATTGGATTATTTTGCTCAGTCATGCAATCTGTCTGGTACCATAGTGCCTGACAACTACAGCTGTGTTTGAAAGCACTAGCTTTCAGAGCGCTGCTGCATCAGATGGTTGTCATCAACTACCTGATGAAGGAGCAGCACTCTGAAAGCAAGTGCTTCCAATTAAACCAGTTGGACCATAACCTGGTGTTGTGTTATTTTTATCTTTGTACACCCGAGTCCAACACTGGCATCTGCAAATTATAATAATGGTAGCCTTCTCAGCTTTGCACAATTTGCCATGGTGAAATTGAACTTATAGCCTCTCACTTCTTTGCTTAGTGTCATAAACGCTTGGCCATCATACTGTGTAGTCCTTTACTGGAATTGTTAGCCGTATTCCAATTTTCCTGCTCTTTGTCCATTTGTTCTTCTGCACCTCCTTTACAAATACAATATTCAGTTCCACTTAAAATTATGCCATTGTTTCTTTCTCAATAATCATTTATGGTAAAGTGTTTAAGTGTCTCAATGTTCCAACAGGCTTCTATATTTAGTGGGGAAGAGGGTGTGTTGCTGTTGGTGGCTGATAGGAAGACCTTCTTAACTTTTGCTTCTTTTGGTAATCCTGAATCTGTGCCCCTTTGGCCTAAACTTTCTACAAGTGGAAATACTTTGTCACTGTTAGGTTTTCCAAGCAGTGCTTTTTAAATTTGAAAATCTTTCTTCATTAGTCATTAGGGGAGGAAATAGCGTAGTGGTATTATCACTGGACGGTTAATCCAGAGACCCAGATGATGTTCTGGGGACCTGGGTTCAAATCCCATCATGGCAGATAGTGATTTCAATAAATATCTGGAATTAAGAGTTTAATGATGACAGTGAATCCATTGTTGATTGTTGTGAAAAACCTATCTGGCTCACTAATGTCCTTTAGGGAAGGAAATGGCGATCCTTACCTGGTCTGGCCTACATGTGACTCCAGACCCAGAGCAATATGGTTGACTCTTAACTGCCTTTTGGGCAATTTGGGATGGGCACTAAATGCTGGCCTAGCCAGTGATGCCCTCATCCCGTGAATGAATTGAAAGATAAAATTATTTATTGTTACACGGGCAAAATTCTGAATACAGGAGATCCAAAATAAAAACTATAATGTGCTAGATAAACCCAGCAAGTCTGACACCCCCTGTAGAGAGAAAAATAGAGTTAATGCTTCAAGTCCAGTATGACGCTTCTTCTGCAAGTTAAGGTTCTAAATTGGAGTTAGACCAATTTTGATGGCATTAGTTGAGAAGTTTAAAAATTTGATTTGGGAAGACGGTTTGCGGGAATGGGGATAGTTTGGAAGCAGGAGGCATTTAAAATGAGACAACGAGAGTTTAGAGACATTATGTTCCTGGTTAGTATGACGGGCAAGGCTGAAAGGTACAGGGAATGCTCAATGACGAACAAAATTGGGGCTCTGGTCAAGAGAAAGGAGAAGTCTTGTATTAGATAATGACAGCAGGGATTGAGTGATCCCTTCAGTATTAGGGCAGTAGGAGTATACTCGAGAAAATCAGAAAGGGGATTAGATTAGATTACAGATTAGTTTAGATTACATTACAGTGTGGAAACAGGCCCTTTGACCCAACAAGTCCACACCGACGCGCAACCCACCCATACCCCTACATTTACCCCTTACCTAACACTACGGGCAATTTAGCATGGCCAATTCACCTGACCTGCACATCTTTGGACTGTGGGAGGAAACCGGAGTACCCGGAGGAAACCCACGCAGACACTGGGAGAACGTGCAAACTCCACACAGTCAGTCGCCTGAGGCGGGAGTTGAACCTGGGTCTCTGGCGCTGTGAGGCAGCAGTGCTAACCACTGTGCCACCCACGGTGGATATGACATAGCTTTGTTAAATAGAGTTAAGGAGAATCGAAAGACATTCTATATGACTCAAAGTACATTAAGGGCAAAAGAGTAACTAGGGAGAGAATAGGGCCCCTTAAAGATCAATGTAGCTACCAGTGTGTGGAACCATAGGAAATGGGTGAGATGCTAAACAAAATTTTTGTCAATATTTATTTTGGAGAAGGACATGGAAGCTAGGATACCTCGGGAAATAAATAATGAAGTATTTGAAAGCGTTCATTTTGCAGAAGAGGAGGTGCTGGAGGCCTTAAGACCCATAAAGGTAGATAAATCTCCTGGACGTGATCAAATGTTTCTCAGAACTTTGTGGGAAGTGAGGGAAGAGATTGCTGGGCCCCTTGCTTAGATACTTTCATCATCAATAGCCATGGGGGAGGTGTTGGAAGACTGGAGATTGGCTAATGTGACATCATTATCTAAGAAAGATTGTAACGAAAACCCAGAGAACTATAGATCAGTGAGCCTGACATTGGTGATGGGCAAGTTATTGGAGGGATTCTGGGAGACAGAATTTGGAAAGACAAGGACTGATTAGGGATAATCAACTTAGCTTTATGCATGAAAAGTCATGTCTCAAAAACTTTATTGCTTGATTTATTTGAAGAGATGACAAAGAAGGTTGACGAGGAGCAGTAGATGGTGGCTGCATGGACTTCAGTAAAGCGTTTGACAAGGTTTCACATGGTAGACTCATTAGTAATGTTAGATCACATGGGATCCTTGGGGACTAGCCAATTGAATATAAAATTGGCTTGAAGTAGGAGACAGAAGAAGAATGTAGAGGGTTGCTTTTTGGACTGGAGGCCTATGACCTTTGGTGTGCCGCAAGGATTGGTGCTGGTTCCACTGCCATTTATCTAAATGATTTGGATGTGAATATAGCAGGTATGGTTAGTAAGTTTGTAGATTTTACCAAAGTAGGTCATGGAGCAGACAGTGAAAATTATCTCCGAGTACAATGGGATCTTGATCTGATGGGCCCATGGGCTGAGGTGTGGCAGATGGAGTTTAATTTAGATAAATGCAAGGTGTTGCATTTTGGTAATAGAAACCAGGGTAGGACTAACAGTTAATAGTCGGGCCCCGGGGAGTGTTGCCAAACAAAGAGACTGAGGGGTGTAAGTGGATAGTTCCTCGAAAATGCAGGTAGACAGGGTGTTGAAGGTGGTGTTTGGTGAACTTGCTTTCATTGGTCAGAGCACTGTGTATAGCAGTTGGGACATGATATTGCGGCTATACAGGACATTGGTGAAGCCACTTTCAGATGACTGTGTACAGTGCTGGTCACCCTTCTACAGGAAGAGTTGTTAAACTTGAGAGGATCCAAAAAAATTTAGAAGGATGTTGCTGGGCCTGGAGTATTTGAGGTCACCCCTCAGCCTTTGACATTCCAGAAAAATAAACCTCCGCCTATTTAGCCCCTGCCTATAACTCAAATCCTTAGTTTTATCTAAATTAAACTCCATCTGCCACACCTCAGCCCATGGGCCCATCAGATCAAGATC
Source organism: Chiloscyllium plagiosum (assembly GCF_037043375.1). Lineage (NCBI taxonomy): Eukaryota > Metazoa > Chordata > Chondrichthyes > Orectolobiformes > Hemiscylliidae > Chiloscyllium > Chiloscyllium plagiosum. The sequence goes on along the minus strand of NW_028270140.1, from coordinate 126,646,970 downwards.
CCATTGTACTCGGAGATAATTTTCACTGTCTGCTCCATGACCTACTTTGGTAAAATCTACAAACTTACTAACCATACCTGCTATATTCACATCCAAATCATTTAGATAAATGGCAACATTCTCTTAAATCTTTTCTGTACCCTCTCAAGTTTAACAACACTTTCTGTAGAAGGGTGACCAGCACTGTACGCAGTAATCTGAAAGTAGCTACACCAATATCCTGAAAATATGAGTTGAAATGTGCAAAAATACAATTTAGAATGTTATCCTAACAGAGCACAGTTACAATAATATGAAAATTAGCTACTGAAATCTAGTTAAAATGTATAACACTTGTCTCTAGCTGGATCACTAGATGGTGCCAGAATACAGCTGCCATTTACACCAAGGATTTAAAGTCAAGATTAGACTGATGCTGGAAAAGCACAGCAGGTCAGGCAGCACTCAAGGAGCAGGACAATCGCTGTTTCGGGCAAAATCCCTTATCAGGAACCCACTTCCACCAAGGATTTAGAGTTGAGCACTTGAATATTGAACAAGTATTGCTATCTTTTTTAACAGTAAGTCGACATGAGATTCTGAACATGGCCTGCAGAAATGCTTTCTTGTATTTCTGTTTGGTTTCACAGGTGAAGGCACAGTTGTCTACCAGAATAGTGTAACAGGTTCAAATGAGTAAGAGAGAAAATGTATTGGAGGGACTTGAAGTAAAATTGATAAATCCCCTGGTCCTGATGGATTATGCTGTAGGGTCTTTAATGAGAGAGCCCAAGAAGCAGTGGACATGCTTGTACTGATTTTCTAAAATTATTTATGGTCAGGAGATTGAAATTTAACAAATGTAACACTGCCATTCAAAAAAGGAGAGAGAACAAACTGGGAATTATGGACCAGTCAACCTAAAACCACTCCTTGGGAAAGTGCAGGAGTCTAATATTAATGCACTGTGAAAATATAATAGAGTTAATATGGTTTTACAAAAGGGAAATCCTGTTTGACACTTTTTTTGAGTATTTTGAGGCTGTAACTTGAAGGGCAGATAAAGGGGAATCAGAATTTGGATTTTCAAACACCTTTCTGTAAGGTGCCACACAGGTGAATACACAAGGTAAGGGCTAATGGAGTTGGGATGATACATTAACATGCATAAATGATTGGTTAATGTACAGAAGTCAGAAAGTAGAGACAAATGGGTCATTTTCAATTTGGCTGGCTGTGACTCACGGAATGCCACAAGGGTTTAGCTATTTACAGTTCATAATAATGACTTTGAGAAGACATTGAATCCTCCTCCTTCAACATCCTAAGGGCTACCATTGACCAGACATTCAAATGGACTCTCCATTTAAGTGTTTACAAGAACAGGCCTCCTGATGCCCCAAAGTCTTTACACAATTTACAAGGCACAAGTTAGGGGAATGATTCCATTGCCTGGATGAGTACAACTCCAACAACATTAGAAGCTTCTGACCATCCAGGACAAAGTAGGCTGCTTGATTTCAAAACAACAGTTCCTTCCACTGCTGATGCTCAGCAGCAGCATGGACTAACTGCAAAATGGACTGCAGGAGTTCACCAACGATCCTTAGGCAGCACCTTCCATACACACAACCACTTCCATTTCGAAAGACCAGGCAGCAGATACATGAGAATGCCACCATCTGCAAGTTCCCCTCCAAGTAATTCTCTATTGATTTGTTGTCATGTGTCTCGAAACACAGTGCGAAGTCTGTTTATGAGCAGTACAGGCAGATCATAGTAAGCAAGGATGTACAGATCAAAAAGACTTAGAGACATACAGGTTTCATATCATAGGGTGTGCACTAGGCAAGATCATCTTTGGCAAAATCAGCATTATTTGAGGCTCGAGTCCATTCATCAATCTAATAACAGCTGGGAAGAAGCTGTTCCTGAACCTGCTTGTGCATGTATTCAGACTTCTGTATCTTCGCCCTGACGGAAGAGGTTGTAGGAGATCATTACCGGGGGCAATCGGTCTTTGATTTTGGCAGCCTTTCTGTGACGGCGAGCCATGTAAATGGTTTGAAGGCCAGCTCGGTGATGGTCTGGGCTGTGCACCCCATCCTCTGTAGTTTCTTATGGTGCTAGGCAGAGCAGTTGCCATACCAGGCACCCATTTACAGTGCTGTCAATGGTGCATCTGCAGAAGATGGTGAGAGTCCTTATGGACATGCTACATTTCCTGAGCTGCCTGAGGAAGAAGAACAGATGTTATACCTTCCTGACCATCCTATCTATGTGGGAAGTCCAGAACAGGTGGTCAGTTGTCGTCATTCTGAGAAACTTGACACACCACCCTCTCAACCTCAGTTCTGTTGATGTCGATGGGGGGTGTGTGTTCTCCTTTCTTTCTGAAGTCCATTGTTAGTTCTTGCTGTTGTTGAGAGAGAGGTTGTTCTCCTCGCACCACGTCACCAAGCCCTATATCTCCCATCTATATTTTAATTTGTCATTGTACTATGGTGGTGTCATCAACAAAATTGTAGATGGCATTCCTTCAGAACTTGGCAACATAGCCATGGGTGTATAGGGAGTACAGTAGGGGGCTGAGAACACATCTTTGGAGGTCTCCAGTGTTGAGTGTTATTGTGGAGGAAGTGCAGTTACCTATCTTAGCTGAGGTCTGTGGGTCAGAAAGCTGAGGATCCAGTTGCAGAGGGCGGAGCCAAGACCTAGGTCACAGAGGTTTGAGAAGTGTGGAGGGGAAAATGGTGTTGAAGGCAGAGCTGTAGTCAATGAACAGGCGTCTGATGTAGGTAATTGAGTCCTAGAAATATTCAACTCTGAAGCAGACCTACGGTCCAATTTGTCCATGCTGACCAGATCTAGTCCCATTTGCCAGCACTTGGCCCGTATCCCCCTAAACCCTTCCTATTCATATACCCATCCAGATGCCTTTTAAATGTTGTCATTGTACCAGCCTCCACCAATCACCGGGAAATGGCCTTGTCTATTTATCCTATCCGTGCCCCTCATGATTTTATAAACCTCTATAAGGCTACCACTCATTCTCTGACGGACCAGGCTAAACAGCCCCAGCCTATTCAACCTTTCCCTATAAATCAAATCTGTCAACCCTGGCCACATCATTGTAGATCTTTTCAGAACCCTTTCAAGTTTCACAACGTCCTTCCGATAGGAAGGAGACCAGAATTGCATGCAATATTCCTGATGAAGGGCTTTTGCCCGAAACGTCGATTTTCCTGCTCCCCAGGATCTTCCTATTAAGTGTATAAGTCCTGCTCTGATTTACTTTTCCAAAATACAGCACCTCACATTTATCTAAATTAAACTCCATCTGCCACTCCTCAGCCTATCCCGTTGTTCTGAGGTAACCTTCTTTGCTGTCCACTGCATCTCCAAATTTGGTGTCATCTTCAAAACTTACTAAGTATACCTCCTACGTTCGCAATCAACCACCCTATTATTCTTACAGATAGCTGAGGTCTCCTTACAAGTTTGTATCTCAATTTCCTGCTGACTATTGGGGATCTATAATATAATCCCAATAAGGTGATCATCCTTTTCTTATTTCTCCGTTTCATCCAAATAACCTTCCTGGATGTATTCCCAGGAATATCCTCCCTAAGTACAGCAGTAATGCTGTCACTTATCAAAAACACCACTCCCTGCCCACTCATGCCTCCCTTTCTATCCTTCCTGTAGCATTTGTATCCTGGAACATTAAGCTGCCAGTCCCGCCCATCCCTGAGGCACATTTCTGTAATTACTATGATATCCCAGTCCCATGTTCCTAACCATGCCCTGAGTTCAGCCTGACAGCCTTCCCTGTTAGGCCTTTTGCATTAAAATGAATGAAGTTTAATTTATCAGTTCGACTTTGTTCTCTTTGTCCCTGCCTGCCCTAACTATGTGACTTGCTCCCTTTCCCAACTGTACCAGTCTCAGAATGATCTCTTTCTTCACTATTTCCGTGGCTACACCCCCCCCCACCTCCCCGCCGCCAATTTACTAATTTTAATCCTGCCGAGCAGCTCTAGCCTTAGTCCCCTTCCAATTTGGGTGCAATCTGTCCTTCTTGTACAGGTCACTACAACCCCAGAAGAGATTCCAATGATCTAGAAATGTGAATCCTTCTCCCTTACACCAGCTCTTCAGACATGCATTCAACTGCTCTATCCTCCTATTCCTACCCTCACTAGCTCCTAGCATTGGGAGTAATCCAGATATTACTGCTCTCAAAGAATTTTTAAAATTCCTGCCTAACTTTATGTATTCTCTCTTCAAAATCTCATCCTTTTTCCTTTCTATGTCGTTAGTTCCAATGTGTACAACTACCTCCTGCTGATCCCTCCCCCGTTTGGGATCGTTCTGCACATTCTCCAAGAGATCTTTGATCCTGGCACCAGGGAGGCAACACACCATTCTGATTTTTTGCTACTGGCCGCAGAAACTTTTGTCTCTGTTCCTGACTAGATAGTCCACTATCACAATTGATCACTTGGAACCCCAAACTGCTCGTCGTTATATTAGAGCCAGTCTCGATACCAGCAACGTGGCTGTTCATGCTACATTCCCCTAAGAGATGCGATAGCCACAGAAGACCCCTGCACTATCTGTCTCCCACTCCTACCTTTCCTGGAGGTAACCCATCTACCTGAATCTATTTGCAGCTTCTCTCCCTTCCAATAACTGCCATCCTTTACACCCCTAACTCCTGTAAATTCCTTATTGCCTCTTAACTGCTGCTCCAACTGATCCATACGATCTGATAAGATTTGCAACCAAAGACACTTCCTGCAGACACAATAGTCAGTAACATGGAAACTCTCCCTAAACTCCCACATCCGACTGGAAGGACGCATCACTCTACTAAAGGCCATTTTGCCCCTTCACAATCGACAGATCCAGAAAATAGCACCATCTTATTACTCTAAAAAAAAAAGTGCTCCAGGCTGACCTAATACTTATTGTTTATATTTTTAAAAATTTAATGAAGAGACAGATCTCAATAAAACATACAGTCAAGAAAGAACCCACTCTACTCACTTTTGTAGACTTACAGCAAGGTTATACTTAAAAACTATGCATTTATCTGTCCTGTGCTGTGAGCTCTCCCACAAAGGCACTCCGAGGTCAGCTGTGAATTTCGCTGTTTGTTAATTTTTCCCAGACGCAATCCAATGTCCAGTGATACATGAACTCAAACAGCAAAGGCAGTAACTGTGCAGATTCACTGCTGTGTCAGTTAGCAGTCTAAGTTTCTTTCTCTACCTCCCTCACTGACCATGTGGATACTACCTTTTATTTGTCTTCCTCCTTTTAACATTGCTGTTGTTTTGATCTTATCTCTCCAAAGTTCCAAAACAATGCAATAGCATATAAAACAGTAATTGCTGCTCCTGGAATTTGAGGAAATCACCTCCAACACCTAAAATACCTTTTGTCCTTTGTTGCCCAGATATTCCAGGGATGAGTGCAGGACTAGGGAGATGGTATCCGCGGTCAACCTGTTGCATTGGTAGGCAAATTGTAGGGGATCGAGGCAGGCTGGGAGACCGGAGTTGATGTGGACCATGACCAGTCTCTTGAAGTACTTCATGATTATATCACTGTTCCTTCGTTGTTGCTTTCCCAAAACCCTGAAATTCCCTTCCTAACAGCATTGTGGGTCTATCTACAGCACATAGACTGCAGTGGTTTAAGGCATTTCAACACCATCTTCTCTAGGGTAACTAGGGATGGATAATAAATGCTGGCTCAGCCAGCGATTCCTACATCCCATGAGTGAATAAGGAAAAAATATTGAATGCTGGAGCAGGCTCAAGGAACTGTTTTCTTTTTTACCCCAGTTTATGTTCTTGTTTATTATTGAGTCAAATACTCTTGGGTGGCCATGATTGCTGAAGTGTTTTAGTAAGAAGTACATGAAAATTGTCAACAAAGTAATTTCAGCAATACTTGAAGAAATAGCTCTTCTGTTTCTGCTATATTTAGATTGAAATTACTTTCTGGAATGATTCAATAATCATGACCAAGTTCATTATGAATTAAAAGTTGTCTACATTTGACTTCTGATTAGAATTAATTGTTGCTTTAGCACAGTGAATGTGTAAGATTTTTCATTTATCCACATATTTGACAGGTTCATCTTTAAAAAATAATATTCTCAAACATTACTCATTATCACAGAATGTTTTAAATTATAATTGGAGCATAATATTATCGAGGGAGACAGACATGTCAATTTTTCACAATGTTAAAACCTTTTAATGCTTAAATCTAACCTGAACTTCTTATATTCTACAATATTTCCTTTATTAACACGGCAATTCAGTTAAAATAAAAAGGTAAACAACATGCAGAGTTGTTTACTTGCATGTGTAGGTAGATGTGTCATGGTTGACAGTGCAGGGTGCCAATGGCGTGTTATGTGATAAACTATCTCTTAGGACAAAATAGTTTGTATTTGTTCTTACTGGAGAAGGAAGACTTGTATTTGTTTTGTCCCGAATGGAACTTCATGACGGTCACTATCTTTGATTTTGTGGGATTTAATGACGATCTCAAGCTGTCATATCAAACCAGTCTTGTTTGCCATTCTTCTCACTCCCAGATTTATTTTTTATTCACTCATGGGATATGGGCGTCAGTGGCTAGGCCAGCATTTATTGCTTGTTCCTCATTGCCTTGAGAAGGTGGTGGTGAGCTGCTGCAGTCCATTTGAAATCTATACTCAGACCCACAATGCCCTTAGGAAGGGAATTCCAGGATATTGACCCAGTGTCTGGATGACCAGTGGCTTGGTGACGAACTTGAAGGTGGTGGTGTTCCCATGTATTTGCTATCCTTGTCTTTCTAAATGGAATTAGTTATTGGTTTAGAAGGTGCTTTCTAAGGATCATTGCTGAATTTCTGGAGTGCATCTTGTAGTTGGTACACTACTGAGTGTTGGTGGTGGAGGGAGTGGATGTTGTGGATGTAGTGCCAATCAAGTGGGCTACTTTGTCCTGGACAGTGTCGAGCTTTTTGAGTGCAGACAGACTTTGCGGATTCAGGATGTACATTATTCCTAGCTCTGGCATGCTCTTTTGCTACTGTGTTTATGTAGCAAATCCAGTTGAGTTTCTGGTCAATTTTAACCCCCAGGATGCTGGTAAAGGTGGATTCAATAATAATAACGCCTTTGAATGTCAATGGGTGGTGCATAGATTATCTCTTATTGGAAATAGTTATCACCTGGTATTTGTGTGGCTTGAATTTTACTACATTTGTCAGCCCTAGTCAGGATATTGTCCAGATCTTGTAATTGAACATGGACTGCATCAGTATCTGAGGAGTCACAAATTGCTAACTTAGACAAATGAATAGTGCACGAACTGAGAACCCCAAATCAAAACTGAACTTTGTTGTGAAGCAAAAACAGGATGAGCTGGTGACATTCAGCAGGTTATTGTAGTGTCTGTGGAGTGAAACACAGTTTATATTTCAGGTGTGTGATCTCTCAGTGCAACTGTGAAAAGTTACAAATGTATCAGTATTTGACATGTACTGGCAGAAGGCAAAAAGAATATCCATGATCAACATGAAAAGAAGAGAAATTGAAAGATAGAGGGTTCAATCTCCTGGGACCAAAGGGAATGGTGATGGAGTTGAGGAAAAAGGTGCTAAGAATTGGTGTGCCATTGATTGTAAACAAAAAGTAGTTGGAAAGGGAAAACTTAGGGAAGGAAAGGGGTTTAAAAAAAAAGCACAAATATTATGGTCTGAAACTGTTGCATCTGAGTCCAGAATGCTGTGAGGTTCCTAACTGATTGATGAGGTGCTGTTCCCCAAGCTTGCATTTCATGACTTTGGAATAGTACATTAAGCCAAGGACAGGGATGTTAATGTGAGAACGGGTTGGAGAATTGGCAGGCCATTAGAAGCTCAGAAGAGCAGGCCAGATGGATTGAACAGAAGTGAACACCAAAGTGGCTATTCAATCTGCATTATATCTTCCCAACATGGAGGAAGCCACACTGAGCAGCAAATACAATAGACTAGATTGAAAGAAGATTTAGTCATAGGAGAGAGAATAAATAAAAAGACGTGTTGCATCTCCTGAATTAGAGTGGGAACGAGATGGAGTGCTGGGGTTTACTGAGAAATGAACCTGACTATCATGAAGAAAATAGTCCCTTCGGAATTTTGAAAGGGGAAGGTATGGAATGATATGTCTGGTGACATCACATTGGAAATGGCAGAAATGGTGAAAAATGATTCATTGAATACAGAAGCTAGAGGCATAGAAGGTCAGCACAAAGGAAACCTTAATTTTTCTGGAGAGAGGAGAAGGGTGCAGAACTGTTGGAATTTTGGCAAATGCAAATGAGGATCTTGTCAACCATGATTGTGGGGAAGAAATCCTTGGTTGATGAAGAAAGCCTATATCTCAGAAGCTCTAGTTTCCTTTACAGAACCTCTGAGCTTGCAGTGGACCATTCTTCATGTCCTGAGAACGTCCAAGGGGTTGGATATTATGGTTTTCATTTGAAATGGGGTGATAATGTCAATCCATCAGTCAGAGTGGAGGGGCTGAATGGTCTACTCCTGTTTCTATATCTTATATTTTCATGATCTTCATCGTAACTGCACCCTAAGAACTACTGGGTCAATATTCGATTCCAATCACTGGTGTAACAAATTCTCATAATTTATCTCCTCCCTCCCGAAAAGCCAAATGGAGTCTTTACCACTTCATTATTCTTAAGCACCTATGTTTTGACCTGAAGCCTGTGTGATTACTTGAAGTCGGTCATTGCTCAAAGTGATGGGAGTTGACAACAAATCAATATTTTTCACGGTACATTTGGAGATGTTGTTGTGATAATCCTGGTCTCAAAGTTCATTAAATTGTGAAATTCACCTTCATTTTTCTGGTAGCTCTTGTCCTTCACTGCTTTTTACTTTACTACTTTAATTCCAGAAAAAGGGGGAAAAAAAAAACAAAATATGCAGTTCTACTTGTGTGCCCAGCCTGTATTCCAGTGAAAATGAATGTTTACGCGTAAGCAATATAAATGTTATTTTGATGTGCCGGTTTAAATTGCTCCTTTTTAAAATCTGTCCAGCAACCGCACATGTGAATTTCAGTCAAAGTCTGAGATGGGGAGGCAAAATAATTTTTTTGGATGATTTTTAAAAGTAGTTCAACTGCAAGTGCCCTGGTGAGATTTTTGTTTTAACTGCAGCAAGTCCTCCTGTAAGTTGTCATATTCCTGAAAATTGCAATTTAAGTGAAGCAACCTTAAATGAAACACAGATTTGCCAACATCGAACCAATGAGATGATCTGATGTTGGGGATATAAAAATGCAGAAAATTGGAGACAGAGCAACTGTCATTGAGAGAAGCAAGAAATTAGGAAACACTATCTATCAAAGGTACCTTTTCATATGAAACATATTCGCAGTAAAAAGAAAGATGACGACCCATGGCGATCTTCAGCTGGAAGAAGACAGACACTGATGATGACAGCTGCTGTGTGATTTTGAAATGAAGTTGATGTAATTTTAATAATTGTCTTACTGGAATAGCATATTGTTATAGAGTTGGAGGCGAAAAATAAGCAGTTAAGAGAAAGCGGGGCTTAAATTGTGAATAGTTGTTGTTTAATGTTCACTTTTAGAGTTAAAATATAAATTGATGTTATTTTCTTTAAATAGTGGAATTTGGGAGTTCTCTGTCACTCATAATTTAACAGATTACGAGACAACATGAGCTTTTCAGGGTGTTTGGTTTAATTAACAGAGGGGTTCACTGCTGTGCCATAACACTTCACTGCTGCTTGGACACATTGCTGGCATTTTCTTTCCTTACACTATATAATGGGTATCCCTACACTGCATGGGATGCAGTAGCTCACGTGGTTCTACCGCCAACATCTCCAGGAGACTTAGTGATGAGCAATGGCCAGCCACATGACATGTCATAAGAGAATCAAAAAATGTAAACTTCAAAATAAAATAAATTGATGATTGGGAGAAAAAAATTCAACGTATATTAAAGGAAAATAAATACAAAAAAATTACTCACAACTACCTGGTTTTGAATTCTCCAGGCCACCTCATCACAGAAGTTATTTGGTGCAGATACATCCAGGACTTCAGTACAAGCTCGATGAAGGGAAAATGGGGCCAGCTGAAGAAGTTTTCAGTGGTGGCAACGGATACTGGGGACTTCTAAAAGTCACAGCAAAGGGTGGGAATAGGAGCTCAGGGAAGAGGGACTGAGGGCATTGATCCTAACGATGCTGAGGAGAACGTCTGGTGTAATGGAATGTTCAGCCACAGAACAGGAGATGTATGACACCATGTTATGTGAATAACCCAATATGCTGTGCATATTTTGTGACAGCATGAGTCCACATTAAGCTAGGATTTAGCACTCTCTGGCCACTCCAGGTTTGCTGCTCCTGCAACATATTTTTTTTAGGTTTCTAGGGGTTTTTTTTCTGGAATAGTTTGACCGGGTAAGATGACACTTTCATTGCTAGCCTGATTTTGTGGGGGGGTTTTATGTCAGACAGCAATTTCCCAGAACTTCACTATCAAATGACCTTTGATGTTTAAGGACTGAGGATTCCTTAATGAGCATAAATTACCATAGTTGCATCTGATTTTCAAGAGAGGTGACCTGCAAATGTGCTTTTCAATGTCTCTGTGCATTGACAATGAATAGTAATGAGTTTGTTATTGATACTACCTTATGTTCATTGTTGGTTGCCACTGTCGGTGGTCAAGGCATTTTAATGGGAGTTAGGTAAATCTTGTGTTTATCTCCTTCTATGATTTTGTTTTGTCCTGAGAGTACGCTAACAAACCCTTGCAATCTGGACTGAATAGTTTCTGATTTGCATGCATGTTCCTTTAACCTCTCTGAAGGTTAAGTTGAGTCCCCAGCAGGTAGAGGAAAGCTTGCTGCTAATTAAGTTGCGTTATTTCCCAGTCAGTTAAACATGCAGTGCTGCTGTTCACATGGGGTTTGTTTGGGTCAACTTACTTATGCAGCGGTCGAGAAGAGAACTGTATCACCCAACCTCGTATCATCCCCCACCTTCGGCATTCCCTCAAGAGTGAGGAAGCATTTCTTCCTCTCCACAGTTGTGATTAAACAGTTGAACGCTTGGATCCTCATCCCCTGCCAATGGTGTTTGAAGAGGCACGCAGTGGCAAGCTTGGATTTGTACATGTTCCTTCCACTGTTTATGCTTGCTATCCACCGGGGTCTGTTGTAGAAGTCCAGGATGTTGACACCTTCATGGATACTGCTTCTTCAGCTTGTGCAACCCTGGGGAAGAAATTCCCTCTGTCCATGGGGATATGTTTTACTCCGAAGACTTTGAGGGCATCCTTGAAGCTTTTTTCTCTATTCTCCTGGTAACTGCTTACTATTTTGAAACTCCGTAGAAAACATGTTTTGGAAGTCTTCATGCCAGGCACATGTACAGTGTTGCTTATCCAATGCAGTTAATTGACTGCAACCAATGCAAAGATATTTCGGTTTGGTGGATTGGTCATGCTAAATTGTCCATTGTGTCCAACAATCTACTTCAACTCCATTTTCAAGGAATATGAACCTGCACACCAAGGTCTCTTTGTTCAGTAACACTGTAGGGATTCAATGGTTCTATTCAAAAGCACTTTACAGCCAATGAGGTGTGATATAGGGCTGAACAATTCAAAGACTCTGGGACTGAGGCAGAGACTCTGACTAAGGCAGAGGGAGAGGCCAAGACTCGGACAATGGGCAGTGGGACATGAGCATGCGCAGAGGCAGTCAATAAGTGACCAACTGGCCAGTGGATAGACAGCCATGAGGCAATTGAAAGCTGGGTGGGAGGCTGTGCTGTGAGGGTATCTCTTGTTGAAGAGCTCAGTCACGGTGAAGGTTTCAGTGGAAGCAAATAGGCCCAGTGTGGACTCACTGCCAGCATCAGACGTTACTTCAGGTTCCTGGCGGCCTCTGCACTGAGGTGGTCCTAGTGCTGACTCATGGCTGCTGCAGCTGCGGAGGCAAGTTTGGGTTCCTAGCAGCGCCTGCATCCTGCATAGACTCTTTGAAGTGGTGACGGAGGTGAGTTTGGGCTCAGTATTAGACTCTGTGCCGTCGGCAGCGGCTGCATCAGTGAGGTTGGCTCAAAGCAGATTCACGGCAACAGCAGGGTCGGGTTTGGGTCAGTGTGGTACCCGGTAGTGTCGACACTGTCTGTATTGGTGAGGCCCAGTGAGGACTCATAGTGGTGAGGTGTTGGTGGAGGCAAGATGGCGCCAAGGAGTGGTGACCTTTGCTCCAGTAGCAGCAGCGCAGTGAAAATACTCATGCCTGGTCACCAGCCCCAAGTCGGAGCATTTAACAAGAAGGACTGTAAAGTTGAATGCATTTTCTTTACTACTTTGTTTCTTCTGCCTTTATGTTTTATGTTTTGGTTGAATTTTCTGGGTTTTAAGATGATGCCAGAGAGTGGTGACACTGTACAACATTTCACTGTATTTTGTAACAAAGCACATGTGACAATAAATTAAATCAAATCAAATTCTTGTGAACGGGGTTAAAAACTGAAAATGTGGAGTAGATGAATTTATTATATCCTCGTTGTTGATAAGGCCCCACTCACTCCCAGCCTTTGATACCTTGTTCATCTACTGTTGAGGTTCTGCTAATGTTTACTGGTTGCTCATGGAAACTGGCTGAAGAAATGTCTATTCCATCAATAAGAGAGTTTAACGAGTCAACAGAAACACAAATATTTAGATTTATCTGTCAGATCTGACAGCCCATTCATACTTAACAAGGTTTTAGAGATAAGCTTCTTTACTGCACAATCCCCTTTATAGATTAGTATTAAAAAGCAATCATGACACATGCTTACAATAATTCTGTTTAGCCTGATGTCTATAAACCTTAATGCCCTTGAAGCTTCTTAATTAAGGACGTGTCTTAAGTTTTGATTTAATGACTCGTAAAATCCCTAATTGTAGGCAAATAGTTATTCTGGGTGATTAAAGTGGCAGGTTGAGAGAAACTGCACGATACCTGCCTGAGTTGTAGGGTACGCTAACAGCAAGTTGATCTAAAAGAAATGGAAAAAAGAAATCCTTATTAATAAGCTTGTGAAAGAAAGTAATAGATAGAGAATGGAATCAATATCTCAGAGAGAAGGGCAAACAAGGATGATTGAGCAATTGGAATTCCTTTTCAGGCAGCTTTCTGTGTATGGTGTCAATCACAGGATGGAGATTGTGTATTGATATGAAAGATGAGGCTTTTCATTTAGATGGAACCTCAGGAGAAGAATGGTATGTTTACATGGAGCTGCTGGAAGTTGATCACGTGATTAGGCATTGCATTACTGCTGTCACTGTGACAACCACGTAAATGCAGACACCAGTACTAAATCATCAAATTCAACATAAAATTATAAAAAGACAGCTTAAAACAAAACAAAACAAAAACTTGCTGACTATCTCAGACTCCACTCCTTCCCATTTTATTAATGGCCTTGATTTTTTCAACCTTTGTCTGTTTGTTCTTTCTCCACGTTTGTGTTTATGTATGCATATTATGTGGACTTTTAAAACAAAATGGCAGAATTTGGAGCTTTAGGTGAGTTATGTACCTAATTGTATTTACTATACCCAATATTGTACCCAGGTTTTAAGTCCATCCATCAAATCTTTCACCAAATGAATCTCCCAAAAAACTGGCCTTCACCCGACAGTCAAATACAAACAACCTTCAGGTGCACTTGTTCAGAGTCTCAACGTCTCCTTTATAAATATGATTTTTATTTGTTTTGGAAAAACAATCTTCTGAGTATGATTATTTTAAAATACATTTTTGTGGCATAAATATCTGTCACCCTGAAAATGAAGAAGTTTTGCCATTGCACGTTCTTAAAAAGACTAGTGTTTGAATGATAAGCGAGTTGAAATTTTAAGGCTCTGAGAACAATTCTTTATTGAGATTACAATTTCATTATGATCTGATTAATTCTCCTCTGATGTAGCCATTTTGAGTTTGGCTGTTTTCTAACATGATTGGGTGGCTTCTTAAGCATTTTCTGACGTTAACAAAAGGGGTAGACAAGCAGGAGGCTGGACGAACACAGCAAGCCAGGCAATATCAGGAGGTGGAGAAGTCAATGTTCCGGGCGTAACCCTTCTTCAGGATTGGGGGCAGGTGTAAGTGGAGCTGCAGATAAAGAGGGTGGGGGAGAGGGGAGGGGAGGGGAGGGGATGGTGAGGTAGTGGTAGGTGAACACAGGTAGAGGGTATGACCTGGTTGGTCGATGGGAGGAATGAATCTGGTTTGTAGCTGAAAGGAATGGTCGGTCAGAGGAGTGGAAGGGAGGGGTGGGGTTGGGGAGGGAGTCTGGGACGGATGGGAAAGTTATTTGAAATTGGAGAAATCCATGTTGAGTCTTCCAGGCTGTCGGTTGCCCAGATGGAAGATGAGGTGGTGTTCCTCCAATTTGCTGTCTGATTTGGCAATGTTCTCCAATTGCAAATAACCTCCCTTCCCATCCTCTGATTGCCTTTCTAACCCCTTCCTCCTCCCTTCCATTCCTCTGACCCTTGCTTCCAGTTAGGCAGAAGTGAGGACTGCAGAGGCTGGAGATTGAGTCGAGAGTGTTGGGTTGGAAAAACATAGCAGGTCAGGCAGCATCTACCATCCCAAGGGCTTTTGCCCTAAATGGCTATTTTCCTGTTCCTCGGATGCTGCCTGACCTGCTGTGCTTTCCCAGCAACACACTCAATACTTCCTCCCGTCGTCCCAAAGGTCATATCCTCCATCTATGTTCACCTATCCCTACCTCACCACCCACCCCACTCCCCACCCAAAATCCATTCTTTATCTGCAGTTCCCCTTGCACCCACCTCCAGTCTTTACACCCAAAAAGTTGACTTCTCCACCTTCTGAGGCTGCCTGACTTGCTGTGTTCTTCCAGCCTCCTGTTTGTCTGCCTTGGATTCCAGCATCTACAATTATTTTGTCTCTTTCTCAGCAAAATGGCAACTTCAGGTGTGTTTTTGGGTTGTGCCCCTCTAGGAAGCTTTTGTGTTTTGCTGTGTTTATTTCCTTGTCTTTCTATTATTCTATTTCTTATGAAACAGTAGTTCTGTCTTCCTCATGTATAGTTTAACCCATTTCCACCTGCTTCCCACATGGCCATGAAATGATGGTTGTTCCAAGTCACATGGTGGCTCACAGCACGAGGGACATGCGTTAGCACTGCTGGCTCACAGCACGAGGGACATGAGTTCGATTCCAGCCTTGAGTGACTGGCAGTGTGGAGCTTGCCATGTTGTTCCTGTTTCTGCGTGGGTTTCCTCTGGGTGCTCCGGTTTCCTCCGACTGTCAAAAGATGTGTAGTTTAGGCACTAAAATTGCTCATAGACTACAAATCCCTGGACACCATGTGAATTAGCTGTGGGAAGTGCAGGGTGGGATGGTCTTTGATAGGTTGGTGTGACTCGATGGGCCGAATGGTCTGTTTCCACACTGTAGGGATTCTGTGATTCTTTGATCTGCAGCTGGGAAACAGAGCCAAAATCATCAAGAAGAATTTTCCACAGATGTAAGTTTGCTCGCTGACCTGGAGGGTTTGTTTTTAGACGTTTTGTCCCCATACTAGGTAACACTGGTGAAACGCTGGTGGTATGGCCCGCTTTCTATTAATATGTTTCATCACCAGAGGTTCACTGATGATGTCACCTACTATGGTGATGAAACGTCTGAAAACAAACCTTCCAGCTCAGTGAGCAAACCTGCATCCAGAACCTCAACCTGAGTGACAAATCTTCTCAAAACATGCTAAACATTTTCCATATTATGGGAATACTTTTGCCTCATTACTGCATGTTCTTTGGCCACTTGCACTTGAACTGACCAGAGAAACTACCCTGGGCATTCTGCTTCATCTTCAAGGATAAATCTCCACATGCTCGTGGTGTACGATGTTAAAGATAAGTGTTTCAACTAATTCTTGGCCTTTCATTTTCACAAAGCTTTTTTTTTGAATCTGTGATTCCATTTCTATTTTCTTTGATTATTACCCACTTTGCACTGGGCGTCTCTATCAACCATCTTATTGTTAACTGAGATTTCCTGACACTGCTGCTGCTCTGTTTCTAATCACGTTTAAAATGTTGCACGTAGGCTTTGTTCAGTCATTCAGGCATTCATTCCTAGCGTTGGAGACAAACTCAAAGTGGAATGTAACCTTCAACTGTGGTGGATAAGTTTGAAAGTTGACAGAAGCCACATTTGACCCAACATGGCAGGTGTGTCCTATCTGCAAAATCCTGTAGCCACTGGTTTGACTTACTCTAGGAACTGTATTGGATAAAGGAATAAATGGGCAAGTGACTATGTGGGCAAAAATAACTATCAGTAAAGTATTGGGTCACATTTAATAAAGTTAAAAACATTTAGGGGAAATCTATGTGAAATTTTGTATGCATTCCCAATGTTTGAGCAGTTTGATCTATCCCCATATCCTTGGTAAATATGCTGAAAAGAATTTATGCCATTTGCTGTAGAGTGTGGTGGCTCAGTAGTTCGCACTGCTGCCTCACGACACCAGAGACTTGGGTTCGATTCCAGACTCAGGCGACTGGGCACATTCTCCCGTGTCTGCGTGGGTTTCCTCCCACAGAGATGTGCAGGTTAGGTAGATTGGGCAATTTAGAATGGCCATACTGTCCGTGGATCTATAGGTAAGATGGATAAACCAATGGAAGTGCAGATGATGGGGTGGGTGTGGGTGAGATGCTCTTTGGTGGTTCAGTGCCATCTTGCTGGGCCAAATGTCCTGCTTCTGCACTGTAGGGATCCTATGATTCATTGATTGCATTGCACACTGAGTCACTGAATGGAAGTCAGACTCTGCTTCAGAGGATCAGTATCTTAGATTAGATTACTTAGTTTGGAAGCAGGCCCTTCGGCCCAACAAGTCCACACCGACCCGCCGAAGCGCAACCCACCCATAACCCCTACATTTACCCCTTCACCTGACACTACGGGCAATTTAGCACGGGCAATTTAGCATGGCCAATTCACCTGACCTGCACATCTTTGGACTGTGGGAGGAAACCAGAGCACCCAGAGGAAACCCACGCAGACACGGGGAGAATGTGCAAACTCCACACAGTCAGTCGCCTGAGGCGGAAATTGAACCCGGGTCTCTGGCACTGTGAGGCAGCAGTGCTAACCACTGTGCCATCGTGCCATTGTGAGCCACTGGTGAAATTTTCATTGGAGAAATTTTGAGGGATGATTTGTGCTTTGAGAATACTGAGAAAAAGGGGAAAAGAAGCAACATGTTATAAACGTCTAAACTACCCTAGTCATTTGTACATCTGCAAACTCAATTTTTGGCTTGATGCTATCATTTATTCATTCAGCCATTGATTGTTTGGGTGATAGTGACCATACCGCCAGCAGAGGGAACACTTGTACCTTCACAAGGACAGCTTGGCGTTAATTCTGGAATTCACTGACACTGCTTAGCTTTTTGATAATTGAGCTCAAGGTCTAAGAAAGCAGATGTGCTGTGCCTTTTGAATTATACTTCAGGACAGTGAGATAATGAGAAGTTAAAATATCAATTCATCAGAGATTACCGGTCTATGTCAATACTCCATTACCTAGCCCACTTTGCTGCGCTAACCGCTGTCCAACTTAATTGTTGTTTTTTTTATCAGGAAACTGTGACACTTTGAAAGGGATTTTTTTTACTTGTGAATCTATCAATATAATATTGAGCTTGATATCAGATGTGGGTCAATCCAATTTTTCTTCCAAATGTTATTCTTTAAAAATAAATTGAAAACTGTAGATTCATGTGCATGGTGTGTTGGTTTGATAAATCGTATACACACTCGCCTTGTATAGGACCTAACTTTTTCTAATGGAGGTTTGATTTGGAAGCTGAGAAAAATAAAGGCTTACTGAAACCTAATAACGCACAGGGCATCAAATCTACTGATGTAGTGGAACTTTTATTGCAAAAGGATTGATTGCACATAATCTACAGAATGGGTGTTCTTGAAGTATGATGTGTAGGCAATATCTGTAATACACTACACACATAGACATAAGGTGTTTTCCATTTGAAACAAGTAATGAATCTTCCAGTCTGTGGCCTAGAGTTGGCAAGGCAACTTAATTGTGTATGGTGGCGGTATCTCAAAATCCAGTAAACATCTCGCCTCTGTCTCAGTCATGTCCTGGCTGGCAAGACCAAGGCTCAACCTCCTTTTGCTGTCCATTGACCCTTAAATGGTTAATTAATGTGCAATTCAAGATGAATTAAGGTCCTACTTCTGCTTGGACTGCAATCTTGGCTCCAGTTGAGAAAGGAAATGACCCATTTGACTGATTGTTTGGCCATGTGTCCTTTGAGGAATGTGGCAGGGTGCATGATGAAGGAACTGTGTGTAGATCAGTGAGAATGGTTATTACCCTTGCATCTGATGAAACCCTTTATTCCCCATCTCCACAAGCACTCATTTAGAATCATAGAATACAGTGCAGAAGGGGCCTTTCAGCCCATTGTGTCTGACATACCAAAGCTTTTCTAAATCTACACTAGTCCCATTTCTCAGCCCCTGGCCCATAACCTTAAATGTTATGGTGTGTGGTTCTATGATTCTAAAGTGGCGGTGCTTGTGGACAGAGGGGAGAAGGGCTTCAGAAGCGCACCCACTACTGCATGGCCCTTGGAATGTTGATTGTTCACCCAGGAACAGTCATAACCCCCTGAGTAACATTGCTGATTTGTGAGAGCTACTAACCTCAGATTGGTCAGCAGCTGTTTGCTGGCTAGGATTCCTGCTGGTAGGGACTTGAATTTGGAGAAATGCTAGCCACTGACCTCAAACTTGTCTGATTTAAGGAATATTCTTCAAGCTGTTCTGAAAAGTCAGCTAGGGTGTCCTTTTCAGCACGTGAATGCAGCGCCCAATGAAAATAGTCTTTCTTGTGTGAAAGTTTATACTTTGCTAAACAGATAAGATTGTTGATATGATATCACTTAGAATTAATACTACATTACTTTATGAATGCAATCATTGGGGTCATTGGAAGGAGGTAGTAAAGTCTGATTTCAATGTTTAAATATACCACCCCACATGACTACTGGGCAGTTTCCTACTAGAAATAGTAGGAATACTGTATTATGTACAGGGAGAGGTATTTAAATTGTAATTATATTAGTGTCTAGTCATGAAATGGTATTTTATTCTAAGACCAGGACATTCTTGCTAATTATTTGGTTCCAAAATAGAAAATTAATCCTATTAATGATTAATATTGATATACCAATACTCTTTCAATCATGTTTAAGTTTAATTTTAACAACAAACAAGTATCAATAGGTGTTATCTTTCAAGCTAAATATTTTGGAAGTATTTACCTAAATGGGGAAAGCAAGTCCTCAGTATTTTGCCACTGGCCTTTTCATCTTTGTTTAAGCTCAAAATATGTTGTAAACTAGAAGTATTAATATTCAGTCTTATTTTATTAATCCAGTGATGAGCCACGCGGTGATAAAAGAGTGGTTCTGCTTTCTGATGTGTAAATGTGGTATCTTTGAATATCTTTTATAGATGACAGCTGCGTGTGTCATTCTTACCTGTTTGTGCATAACATTCTATTTCACCAACACAATGCCACATAATAAGATGATGGATCTGTTTGTGTGGTAAAATTGCAAATTCATGTGTACGTTTCCAGAAATGCATATGCTTTCAACATTTTGTTTGAATACTGTCGATGACTGAATAAGTGCCATTCACAGTCTGAGCCTGCTTGTTTGCTAAGGTTTCTGTTCTTTCGAAGTCGCTGGAAAGATGAGTGCTAGACTGAGCTTTGCTGTACTGCCAACCAGCTGCGTCTCAGCTTCTCACTGTCAAATCCAGCTGCTATCTTTGCAGAGGTGTCACCACTGATTTACCCTCATGTTTGACCTTAAAGCTTGCTTTGAGTCCATTTATCATGCTGATGGCGAAGGGGAAAGCTATGCTTTACGAGGCTTCTATCTCTCTCTTAATGATTTGAAGAGAGGTTGACAACATTTTTGATTTCAAGCGAGCTAGTGTGTATGAGCGAGCAGTGCTGGAGCCCACTTGCTGCTATGCACAGCAGCATTCACGGTCTCCTGAAGTTACTGGAGTGAATAACTAGAAACAGTCAGCTGACTTTCAGTCTCCAATCGGGACAGCTGTGATGTAAGTCTTTAGCAGCTGCAAGGATCAGAATTAGCATGGTGAGGTCTCTTGCACTGCAGCATGGCCATATAGTGGAAGAAATGAGAAAAAAGCACAGGGTAGCATGGATGAGTCCAGTATTCTCAGACGTCGAGGACTTCAGGTAAGCAGAGGCATTTTATTCAAGAAGTGAGACAGCATTCCTACCATGAGCATTAATGATCTTTTGTTGCATTCCTTCAGGATGCTAAAGGAAAAGATTGTAATGTTCAAACATTTGTAGCTTAATTTGTGATGTACTGTTCTGGGAAAGGTGGTTCATAAGAAAACATTAAACTCTAAATGAAGTCTTTAAAAGAAAATGGGTTGATATCTTGTGGATACACTTAATTGAACTAGTTGCAGGCAGTTATAATGCATTATTTGAAAGGCAGGGAAGAGGGACTTAAACTACTCACTGTACTCTTTGGGCACACAGTAGCTTTCAGTAAAGTTTTTTTGGCAGAGCTAGAAGAATGAAAATGACAAACTCATTCACTAGTAAATAAGAACTCACCTCTTTAAATATGAATTTTACATTCCTGTTGTAATATGTGTTCAGGCATTAAAGTTCACTTTTACCTTGTACTTTGTTGAAGGTACACTTTGCTCTTTGTGATTCAGAAAGTTTAGTTGTCCAATTTAATAAATACATTCATAATATTTAAAGCAGATTCGGTGTTCCTTTTAACTGGCTGTTTATGTTCTATGGTGAATTTGAATTATTGTGTAATTGTCACTTTATGATCAAGTTTTCTGGTTGAATATCTAAAATTTTGACTTAAGCGCACGTTTTTTTTTGATATGCATAACTCATCAATCAGACCTATAGCAGTGAAAACATTTTATCACTTAAAGGAAACCCCAGTTCCATAAATTATCAATAATTTTGTTCGGTTAGCTCAAAAAGTATTAATTTTTGCTGGGTTACAGTTTCACTGGTGTCTTGCCCATGGTGTGCCTTGATGCCCATTCATTTTAAGACCCTGCATGTCATGGTGACCCTGGGAAGTCACCAGTGTCCAGGTTTGATCTTGTTCCTACTTGATGTTTGGACCGCAGGGGTTGCCTGTTGGTGGCCAGGAATCTGATTTAACAAGCACCAACCATAGTGCCCCTCTTTGCCATCTGCTCAGTTAGCTCACCAGAAGCCAGTAATTAAGTTGAGCATTCCTGAGTGGTCAAGCTATTCCTGATATTCCTTTCCTTAAAATAAGGTGGGCAGGCTTATAATGTTTCTTCATTCACTTGCAGTGTCAAATTTTAAACTAGTCTGCCTTGTTTAGATTAACGCATCTAAGTAGTTTCATGACTATAAATATTCTGTTTAAAAGTCCTAATAGTGGAATACTACCTTCTTCGAAACAAATGAATTTTCTACTAATACCAGCTTTGGCGATACTTTATATCTGCTGTGAAGTTGAGGAACCCATGTAGTGTACAAGACTGCACTTGCCCTTTTGCCTTTGATCACTGAGCCCAGAATTGGGGAATATGATTCCTTTTTTTCAAAATTTAGTCTCACTTGAAAATCTAACTTTAACAACTAAGTTTGTTTTAATTATTACTATTTATATGTGAAATATTCAATTGGCAGGACACTGCAATGTGTATCTGGAGGAAAATATTTTTGTTGTTTTAAATAGAGGAAATTTCCTGCTTTTAAGCAAGTGCCTCGGTATTAATTGGCTAAAAGACAGATGGTGGTCCACCTACCAAGTACATATCGGTGTCACTTTAACGAGATGGCATTTTACACCAGAGATCTAAGCCATTCTTGCAGGTTACAGGAATAAACCAAATGAGCACCAGCTTCTTGATCATCATCACAGCTTGCTTTTCTTTTAAATGCTATGCTACAAAAAGTATGCAGATTATCTAAAATACATATTTAGGTCCTGATATTATGATACGTATATTTGTATACAGGAGTGTAATAAGTGTTGCCTGGGAATCAATTGGAAGCTTTTAATTGCTGGAATTCTGTGTACCTGGTATCATTCACTTTGCAGGGAGAAAGTGAGGACTGCAGATGCTGGAGATCAGAGTTAAGAGTGTGGTGCTAGAAAAACACAGCAGGTCAGGCAGCATCCGAGGAGCAGGAGAATCGATTCCTCATGAAGGGCTTCTTGCCCAAAATGTCAATTCTCCCACATTCCTGACGAAGGGCTTATGCCTGAAGCATCGATTCTCCTGCTGCTCGGATACTGCCTGACCTGCTGTGCTTTTCCAGCATCACACTCTTGACCCACATTATTCACGTTGCATCTGCTGAACTCCTCCTATTTTAAAATTTGTACAAGGCCGGTACAAAAAAAAATTGTCATAATCCTGTGGATTGACTGAGGAAGAAAGCGATTCCGAATACCTACCAGTGTGCTTTTATCCTTTAACCCTTACTCTTAGCCAAGTCTAGGTGCATTGGCAATAAAATATTTATGGCTATTGACAATGGAAGTTCAGTCATTTAGAGAGATTAGAGTCCCTAATGTATGGAAACAGGCCCTAAGGCCCGACAAGTCCACACCAACCCTCCGAAGAGTAACCCACCCAAACCCATTCCCCTACCTTATATTTACCCCTGACTAATGCACCTAACACTATGGACAATTTAGCATGGCCAATTCACTTGGCCTGCACATCTTTGGATTGTGGGAGGAAACCACAGCACCCGGAGGAAGCCCACACAGACACGGGGGGAATGTGCAAACTCCACACAGACTTGAGGCTGGAATTGAACCCGGGTCCCTGGCGCTGTGAGGCAGCAGTGCTAACCATTGAGCCATGTTCATTTTGAACTGTTGCGGTGAATGAGAAGTCTTCGCTTCCTGGACTGCCATTCTATGTCTGCTCGCATTTTAATGGAGAATTCCATGAGTCAAACATGTGGCGAACTGGTTGTAACGACATTCACATGCGTGTGACAGAAGAGTGATTATCTTGTAGACAGGATTATGCAGCTTTTATGTGTCATTTAGTGAAACTGATTCGTAGCTTTAGAATTCTCCAGTGTTCATAATAAAATAATTCTGCTTGATGGATAATTCAAAGGGGAAAATGACACTCAGCAAAGATTATGTAAGATTGGTAGTTAATGTGGTAATTAAGTAGTTCAGTTCCATAAATCTGCTACAATTCATTTGAGTTTTTGCAGTGTGTGCAATTTAGCAGTGATGTTTAAATGTGAATAGAAAGTTGTTTTCCAGCAATAGAATTCCCTCTCAAATGCTTCCCCTCATGTCAAACTGTAGTATATCTTAAATTATTTAATTCAAATATTTTAACTTGAAATTTTTAAACTCTAATTTCCTGCTTACTATTAAAAATGTTAGCTCTCTGCTACATATTCTTGTAGGCTCAACATCAATGGGAAAAGGAAGCCAGAGGCATTCTATAAGGGGTGCACCCCACCCTGCCAGAGCATTGCCCAAATGATGATGAGAATCTGCTGTATCTGTGTGAAGAGCTGTATGTGTAAATCTAAATGTGTGTATTAATAGAACAGGTCATTCTGTCACTGTTGATCTAAATATTGAGGATAAAATTGTTTAGCTTTGCGTTTTTATTTGGTTCACTAGACAAATGTTGACATACTATTTACATTTTACAAGTTGTTCTCGTTAGGCTGTTGCAAAGCCTTGTGGTTTTCTGTCCCATTTCAGTGTTACAGCCGTGTAGTGTGTACATTTCTCAGTCTGTGTGCATCGGCTTTGTCATCATTTCTGCCTTCAGCGTTTGCTGTTATCTACTCTCAGTCAAGAAAGCTGGAAATGTTGCCATTCAAGTTTTTTATGACAGCTTCGAAAAACTGCAATTTGACCCTAAGAGTTTTGTTCAGTAACAACAGTGATGTACGTTTATATAGTGCCTTTTAATGTAAATAAACAAGCCAAAATGCTTCACAGGAGTGTACCCAGCCAAAACTTGACACCAGGCCAAAGGGGGGGGGTGATTTTTGGAAGGGTTGACTAAAGGCATAATTGAGGGATTGATTTTAAGGAAGACCTACAAGGAGGAAATTCAGGTCCAGAAATTGTATTTTTAAAACTTTATCGCTGCTCAGATGTTTTGAACAATAAGTTCAAGTTTCAAAACAGCTTCATGCACTATATCCAGCTTGGACTATTTGATTAGAAAGCTTTTTCTCACTGTCAACTGGGAGAATCACAAATGGAGTCTAAGCATTCTTGATTTCTTGTGAGTGAAAGTATATAACTAGATTAAAAAAGAGTAAGTTTTGTACAATGCCAGCTCTAATGCTCACGTGTGTTAAAAATTGCTTACTGTTAAGCAGCAGTCCTGCTACTTACAGTCATGCCTACTCTTTGTCAATGTTGTTCAGGGATTGAACTCTTTTTAGAGTGTTAGATCAGCCATGAATATATTAAATGGCAGAGCAGGCTCAAGGGCTGAATTACCTGCTCCTATTCCTGGTTCTTATGTTCTAACTTGCCACCCTATACCACCACACCACCCACGGCCGTGTCAAATTAACATGGCATCTGAAAGGTGACAGTTTAGACAATGCACCACATCCACAGCGTATTAACTGCAACCTTGAAACACACAGGAAAGAGTGCCACTGAGTGAGCTAACTTGACAAATCTAATTGGTCCATGTACATTATATCCTTATGATTGCCTAGACCACAAAAATGTGTGATATGAGCATTATTCACAGTGATCCCTTAAGGACAGTTGTGTATTTTCGGACTAGGAGGAGGATTTGCTTATGACTGAAGGGACAACTGTGTGCAACCCGTGCAGATAAAGATATTCATGAAATGATGCAGTGTCTGTAAATGTAAGTTCAGATTCAGGCTTGTTGAATCAGACGTGTGACTGTAAGTGTGTATTTTTCTTTCTTTATGACCTATTGTATCAGCAAAGCAGCAAGTGTGACAATAACAGTAAGAAGACATTGCAGTGCATTGGCATGGTAACCTCACTAGGGGTGATTACCCCCGTCCTGCTGCTGTTCTTTTGTGGAGATTTCAGTGTAACTCCTGGCCAAGGTGTACACCTTCTCCCTTTAGAACCATTCTTGTCAGGGTTGTGTGACAATTCTGTTGTAAGTTCCTTTTGTTTTGAAGCTTTTCCATGAATTTTATTAACACCTAACTGAACAGATGGTGCTGATGTGCTTGGAATTGACCGCGTTTAACCCAGGGTATTCTTTCACTTTCTGATGACAGTTCAACTTGAGGAGCCATCTGATTTACATGTCCACAGATCCCTTTTGATTTGAGCAACCTGAGTATTCCCACACAGGCATGTACTTGCTATCTAATTTGTTTCCACTTCACTTCAAGCATCCCAGACATTGATTAGTTATTTCAAAATTTCATAGTTAAAAGCTGTAAACTACACTTTAGATGAACGGATAGCATTTCTCACAGTGATAATTGAAGCAGCAGAAAGATTTCACACTAATGAGTCTCTCTTGAGAATCTGTCCCCTCAATTAACCCTTTCTATCCTAGTTAAAAATCTCCCAACATCAGGTTATAGACCAACAGGTTTATTTGGAAGCACAGGTTTTCGGATCGCTGCTCCTTCGTCAGGTAACTAGCTACCTATTGAAGCAGCAGCGCTGTGAAAGCTAGTACTTTCAAATAAACCTGTTGGACTATAACCTGGTGTTGTGTGATTTTTAAATTTGTCCACCCCAGTCCAACACCAACACCACCTCATCATGGCTTTGTTTCCTAGTCTCTGACTTTCACCCAAAGCATTGCAATTTTATTCCCCACCTTCATTATACTTTTTCAACCAATATTTAATATGGATTGGACACCTTACTAGCAACAGACCTTGAAAGAAGAAAAACCTTTGTTTTTAACCATCTTGAGCTGTACCTGTAAGATTTATATGTATGCATGCTGTAGTGGTCATTGTTGAATCTAGCTGAACTGCAAGTGGACTGGATTTGATGTAAATTATGGATAGCGATAGTCAAAGCTGATGATAAAATGAAAACAAATAATCCTGGTAGTTTCCAAGAAGAGCAAAACAGAGTTAATATTCAGGTAAATGATGTGCCATTAGAATTGTAAAAAAGCTTAATGTGTGGGAGTTTAAGCAAATGAAAGGGTAAAAATGAGGGGTAAAAGAACAACAGGGAGAATCTATAATACAATGAAAGGTAAGATTAAATGATGAAAGGGACGGTGATACAAGGCGAAGAGATTGGTAACGTAAAGAAACAGAAGATGTGCCCAGAGGAGGCGTAAATAGAAACGCACAAAAGGAACGAAAGGAAACAAAATTGGGCCAAAGTTATGATCTGAAATTTTCAAACTCACTATTGTTTCTGGAAGTTTGGAAAAGCATTGAATTGAAAGATGAGTTTCTGGCCTTGGAGCATTGTTGGAACATTGCAAGAGGCTGAGGATTGAGAGGTCTGAGTGGGACCGAGGTGGAGAATTAAAAACGATAGGAGATCGGAAGCTTGGGGAGACACGTGCACCAAGCAGAGATGTTCGGCAAAGCAAGATTTTCTCATTTGAACTTTTCAGTGTCAAGGAGATTGCAGCATGAATGGCAAATGCAGTATCCTTAATAGAGAGAAATAATTTAAGCTGGGTGAAGTGTTTGAATCCTTGGATGGTGCCAAAGGAGGTTAAGGCACAAGTGTTGCATCTTGTGTGCTTGTGTGGAATGGTGCTGTGGGAAGAATAGAGGGTTGTTGGGGTGGATTTAAGTGGGTCAGGATATCGCAGATGGAATGCTCCCTTTGGAATTTTGAAAACAGATGAGGGGTGGCATAACACTGAAAATAGTGGCACATCCTTAAATCTCAGCTTGTGTCCCATTGACACTATGTTCTATTTGCCCATTATGCATTCTCTGTGATCTACATCTATACCTACCAGTCTTCTCATTTCAAATTCTCGTCTTGTTTTCCTTATCTCTCTCATCCTGCAGCAATACATCCACCCACACCCCTTCTTAAAATACTTTGTTCGTCTGACTTTGACCTCTTGTGATTTGTTTCCCCTTCAAATTAATTACCAATTTCAAATGGAATGTAACTGAAGCACAATGTTTCCTCTTGGGTGGGAGCAAAATATTTCATATCTTTATTTTGAAGAAGAGCAAGTGGACGTTTTTCATGGTCACCTGATCAAGATTAATTCTTCACAACAGAAGACAAGATTAGCTGCTCATTATCCGGTAGATCTTTATGTGACCTTACTGTGTGTGCACAGGCTGCTGAGTTTCCTACATTATGATATTGAACATACTTCAAACATTGCATTTTATTGGCTGTAAGATGCTTTGAGGTGTTCTTAGTGTAAGGCAGTATGCATTTTTTCAGTGTATATTGGCATTAAAGATAGAATAAAAAGAATAATATTTGCAACAAGGTTGCTGTAACATTTTGACAGTCATGTGGGCCTCAGGTGATCATTAGGTGGATGAAATGTTTTAGTATATGATAGATGACAGTTATGATAGAGGCACATTTATTACAGCCCAAGGAGAAATTGTTAGCTGTCATTGAAGTTAGTTAATGACCAACATTGGGAAAAGTACCGGGAGTTTGTCTTGTTCGAAATGACTGTTTAAACTGAATCAGTTTTGTGGGAGGTGGGGAAGGGAGATAACAAAATATTCAAAGCTAGTTGGAATGGGATGCATTCAACCTGCAGAAGCCAATTTGGTGGAGCCATCCAAATGATTTAAAGGATTAATTTTAACCCATTGCAAAACACTATAATACAGTCTGTGAATAAATCACACGCAGAAATATTGACACATTTGGAAGGCACTCCAAGTCTCTGTCAATTTGTCTTCATTTCTGTGTCTATCGATAAGTATTAGACATTTATTATAAGGTACATAATCGAGAGCTGCTGAGAATGAATCAGTAAGATTTGCAAAGATGTTTTTGAAATGATGAGCGCGAATGTAAATTATTCATAAAGCTGACAGTATCCACAGTGAAATGAAAACGAATTATTTTTTTCCTGAGCAAAGCTTGTAAATGGAGTCTTCAAAACCTCATTTTATATTTCTATTTCTGAAATATGCTAGTTTTCTCTCTCATGGAGTTATAAACAATGTATCCATGTTTGCAGACTGATCTGGCCAAATTCTGCCATCACAGTTATTTCTGAAGGTTTAGGATCAATTCATAGCTTGTGAAATGGTTGTTTTGTTGTGTGAGTACAATTTTTGATGTGGACTATCAACATAAATCCAGTAATATTTCAGATTTTATTGTATCTTCAAATGCTAGCAAGAGGAAATTATAGGATTTAAGATCTCAATTGCTAATCTCATTAAAATGTTCAGTGCATTAATGGTGTGAATATTAATGTTATGAATAACATTTCCATTTAATAAAAGGAAACACGCTGTTTCATACTGAATTTTTTTTTTACAGATTATGAAATCTGCAAGAAGTTGCATAAATATATACCCTCCCATTGAGAGGAGATTTTATAGTAACCAAAAAGTTGATTTAAGGGCACATTTAACACGACCTCAATGAGGAGTTTTCATATAATTTATCATATGTGTGAACTTTTTTAGTGAATTTAACTGACACTTACATATAAATTGTTCAACTCCCTTCCATTGATTCAACAGGTTAAAAAAGTAATTTGATGGTTGTTGGTAAATTCAGAGTTAAGTAAGTTTACTTGGATAATTCTCTTCCTTCAGCACTAGTGTGATTAACTTCGATGTTTCTTTCATGAGTACCAAGGCATTTGTATAGACTTTGGAGTCCTAACTATTTTCTTATCAATTCTTGACAAAGTCAACATTCGCTGTGTTAGACATCAGTTTGACACCTTGATTAACCTTGAGCACACTGGCTGAGTTGACTCTAATTGGCAGGCCTTTATGCTTTAATGAAGAGAAATGTGAAAGACTGACCTTGGTGTTAATGAGACAAAACGTAGTGGTAGAAGATTTCATTTGTATGCTGTTTTCGTAATGTCAGGAGAAAGGTGCAGGCACTGATTCGCTACCTTTTAATGCCACAAATATTCTGTCATCCTCCCATGTCTCAACGCTAGGTGATTCCCTGGGAGCTACATTGGTTTTTTTCTACTAAAGGCAGGGAGGCTGCTGTAGTGGGATTGACCGTTTAAAAGTAGAGTTACCCTTCCAATACTCAGCCTGTGTTAGCCCTGTGCCACTTTGGCAAGAAGACGAGAGTGAATAAAGTTAATGCTACTACCTGAAAAGGGTCTGCAAAATCATCGTGAAGTATTGGTTATTAAAATGAAGGAGGATTTTCTAGAGTTTGTTTGAATAAACATTTAATTGAATAAACTGTAAGTGAAAATAATGACTTATCTCTGTAATGCAGAAGTGCAGACATTCTTACGCTTCAGTAGTGAATGATGAGTGGGGCCAGCATCTCTCTGTGCCTGTGGCAATATTTCAGTTTTCTGCCTTCAGTTGAGGGTTGGCAATGCTGTCTGGACACCAGTCCATATTTAATTAGGGAGAGCCATGCTCAAAAGCTAGCTGACAGGAAGGCTTTTTTTGTGTCTTTGACGACATCTCTGTGGAATGCTATAACATTTAAGTATCCCCGACTAATCGTCTGAAAGGAACTCCAAGCATTCGACCACCAGTACCCACACTCAGTGAGCAGGACAGCTGCCTCATCTTCCTCCTTACACACAGAACACAACTTGTATCAATGCTTTAGATGTTTGCTTTGACAGCCTTAGTTGTGGTGAGAGGTTCTGTGATCTTTCTTGTACAGCATTTGTTCTCCTTAACAGAAAAATCACAATGAAAATAATTTACAGCATAAAGACCCAACTTGTTCATGGTGGTATTTATACTTCATGCTAGCTTTATTAGCATAGCCTACTGTTTGTTGTTTTCTCATGTACTTGCCTAGCTTGCCTCCATCTATGTTATTTGCATGAGCTACTCCATGTAGCTTGCCTCCATCTATGTTATTTGCATGAGCTACTTCCCGATCCTCCGCCCTTGAACCCCGCCCCTCCAACCGCCACCAGGACAGAACCCCACTGGTCCTCACCTACCACCCCACTAACCTCCATGTACAGCGCATCATCCGCCGCCATTTCCGCCACCTCCAAATGGACCCCACCACCAAGGATATATTTCCCTCCCCTCCCCTATCAGCATTCCATAAAGACCACTCCCTCCGTGACTCCCTCGTCAGATCCACACCCCCCACCAACCCAACCTCCACTCCCGGCACCTTCCCCTGCAACCGCAGGAGGTGCAAGACTTGCGCCCACACCTCCCCCCTCACCTCCCTCCAAGGCCCCAAAGGAAACTTCCATATCCAGATTCACCTGTACCTCCACACATATCATCTATTGCATCCTTTGCACCCGATGTGGCCTCCTCTATATTGGGGAGACAGGCCGGCTACTTGCGGAGCGTTTCAGAGAACACCTCTGGGACACCCGGACCAACCAACCCAACCACCCTGTAGCTCAACATTTCAATTCCCCCTCCCACTCCACCAAGGATATGCAGGTCTTTGGACGCCTCCATCGTCAGACCACAGCGAAATGACGGTTGGAGGAAGAACGCCTCATCTTCCGGCTAGGAACCCTCCAACCACAAGGGATGAACTCGGATTTCACCAGTTTCCTCATTTCCCCTCCCCCCAGCCTGTCTCAGTCAAATCCATCAAATTCAGCACCGCCTTCCTAACCTGCAATCTTCTTCCCGACCTCTCCGCCCCCACCCCAGTCTGACCTATCACCCTCACCTTGACCTCTTTCCACCTATCACATTTCCGACGCCCCTCCCCCAAGTCCCTCCTCCCTATCTTTTATCTTAGCCTGCTGGACCAACTTCCCTCATTCCTGAAGAAGGGCTAATGCCCGAAACGTCGATTCTCCTGTTCCCTAGATGCTGCCTGACCTGCTGCGCTTTTCCAGCAACACATTTCCATCTCTGATCTCCAGCATCTGCAGACCTCACTTTCTCCTACTCCATGTAGTAGCAAGCTATGCATTCGAGGCATAACAATAGTGCTCATTCTATATATATTACCCCTAGTCTGATCTTCCTGCAAGTGGAAAGTCTCTGTCTTGTAGTGGGAGCTTCATGCACAATGATTTATCAGCACGTGCTGGTGAATTGGAAAGTTGCTAACAATCAGGAGACAGTCGGTCTGCTAAGGTGCTGGTTTTAACAAACTAACTTTTTGATCACATATGTTTCTTTCAATACATAAGAAACAAATGAGAGCCAAAAGTAGACATTGAGCCGCTGCAAATTAATACAGGAAGGCTAGTATTGGGAGATAAGGAAATAGCTGAAGAACTTAATAAGCACTTTGTGTCAGTCTTCACAGTGGAAGACAGGAGTAATATCCCAACAATTGAGGAGAGTCGGGGGCAGAGTTGAATATGGTAGCCATTACAATAGGAAAAGTACTAGAAAAGCTAAAAGGTCTAAAAATTGATAAATCCCCTGGCCCCTGATGGGCTACATCCTAGAGTTCTGAGGGAGGTGGTTGAAGAAATAGCGGAGGCATTGGTTGTGATCTTTCAGAAGTCACTGGAGTCAGGGAAAATTCCAAATGATTGGAAAATCGCTGTTATAACCCCCTCCTTCAAGAAAGGATCAAGACAAACGATGGAAAACTATAGGCCGATTAGGCTAATCTTGGTTGCAGGTAAAATTCTAGAATCCATCATTGAGGATGAGATTTCTAAATTCTTGGAAGTTCAGGGTTGGATTAGAACAAATCAGCATGGATTTGGTGGGGGGGGCGGTCGTGCCTGACAAACCTATCAGAATTCTTTGAAGAGGTAATAAGTAGGTTAGACCAGAGAAACCCAGTGGATTTTGTCTATCTAGATTCCAAAAGGCCTTTGATAAGGTGTCTCACGGGAGGCTGGTGAGTAAGGTGAGGGCCCATGGTTTCGAGGTGAGCTACTGGCATGGATTGAGGATTGGCTGTCTGACAGAAGGCAGAGAGTTGGGATAAAAGGTTATTTTTCGGAATGGCAGCCAGTGACAAGTGGTGTCCCGCAGGGTTCAGTGTTGGGGCCGCAGCTGTTCTCTTTAATATATTAATGATCTAGATGAAAGGACTGGAGGCATTCTGGCGATGTTTGCCGATGATACGAGGTGAGTTGGACAGGCAGGTGGTATTGAGGAGGTGGGAAGGCTGCAGAAATATTTAGATAGTTTCGGAGAGTGGTCCAGGAAATGGCTGATGAAATTCAACATGAGCAAATGCGAGGTCTTGCACTTTGGAAAAAAGAATACAGGCGTGGACTGTTTTCTAAACGGTGAGAAAATTCATAAAGCCGAGGTACAAAGGGATCTGGGAGTGCTAGTCCAGGATTCTCTAAAGGTTAACTTGCAGGATGTGGAAAAATAGTTTAATTATGTGGCAAAAATGGAAAGCCTTGGAAATGCTAAGGGTAGCCTTTTATGATAAAGTAGACAGGACCTTTGTTTCCAGCAATTTTGTTCATGATTCATGCAGGACATGACTTTTTGCTCACCTCGATTTTTAGTATTTCATTGGGGGGTAGATAAATACAGGGAGGATCCTACACTGGTCTGAATGATGAGGGCTGTGGTGAGGCCTAGTTCTAGGTTGGAAGCATCTTTTCTGCTTTCATTGAGCGATGAGGTGAATTTCTCTCTCGACAATGGAGAGTTGCCAGTTAAAGGGTTTTTGGCGTGTTGAACGCCTTATTAATGCTGGAACTCACCTCAATAATACTCAGCATTCTTTCTGACCAAACCAGCCACAAAGCTAGATGTCCTCCGGGATCAAGGAGATGGCTTCATGGGGAGCTGGATGTTGGCAGTGAACTTGCTGGCATTCCTGAAGATAAGAGAGCAAAGGGTCCATGGCCTGTAGTTAGAAGTGGCGTGCGCTGAGTGTCGCTGACAGCAGGATTGATGAAGATGAAAATTGAGTGAAGACTTGGCACTAACTTGGTTGGTAGAACCTGCATGTCTCAGCATCCCTGCAGGAGCAATCCTGGTCTCCTCCTGCGAAGCTCAACACTCTCACAGGAGCTGAGGAAGCCCTCCATCTGTCCAGGCCTGTTCAGCCCTGCAGTGGCCTGTCTTATTCTGGAATGAGAGAAAGGCAGGGATTGAGCAAAAGTGGGTAGCTCATGTGTTGGTGGTCCAGAGGTGGTACCGTGTCCCAATTAAATTGAAAGGCAGCGCAGAGTTAATAGTTTGTGTGTTGCGGGGAGGAGGTGGTGGGCATTAAGGGCAATTGAAGAATAATTTTTCAAGCAATAATGAAAGTGGTACAGCCTGAAACTTGGTGAGAGGTGAGTGCAGTAGCTGCAGAGTGAAGAGGTGGCACTGTCCCTTGCAGAATGGACAAGGCCATTGACATTCTTGCAACATTGTTGGACATTCCTCCTCACTGTGGAGACGGCTTTGACCCAGGCTGTGACCCAGGAAATCTACTGCTCTCCTTTGCACTAACCCCTCGACCTGGACCTCTAGGTCCCTGTTAGAGAATAGTGGCACCATCTTCCCCTTCTCTGAGGCCATAATGTCAGAAGTGGGGGGTGTTTGCTGATTAATGCCCAATTTTCATTATTATTTATGACTCCTCAGATTCTAAAGCAGTCCATGTTTAAATCATGTCAAAGTTTGAACTAAAAAGTGGCAAGTAACATTCATGCCACACAAATGCCAGGCCATGACCATCTCCAAAAAGAGACGATCTAACCATCACCCCTTGACATTCAATGGTGTTACCATCGCTGGATCCCCAACTATCAACATCCTTAAGGTAACCAGAAGCTCACTGGACTAGCCATACGAATACTATATGGCTGCAAGAGCAGGTCAGAGGCTAGGAGTACTGCAGTGAGTAACTCACTACCTGACTCTCTCAAACCTGTCCACCATCTACAAGACATGTCAAGAGTGTAATGAAATACTCCCCACTTCCCTGGATGAGTGCAGCTCCAACACCACTCAAGCTTGACACTATCCAGACCAAAGCAGCCTACTCGATTGGTACCACATCCACAAACATTCTTTCTCTCAACACACTCAACCAACTCAACACACATTGCTGCTACTACCTACAAGATGCACTGCAGAAATTCACCAAAAATGCTTAGCCACACTTTCCAACCCCAACACCACTTTCATTCAGACAGCAAAAGGCAGTAGATACATGGGAACTTGCAAGTTCCCTCCAAGTCACTCACCATCCTGACTTGGAAATAGATCATTCTTCCTTCACTGTTGCTGGGTCAAATTCCCTGGAATTCCCTTCCCATGGGCATTTTGGGTCTAACTACAACACATGAACTGCAGTGTTCAAGAAGTGGTGAGGCCACATTTAGGATACTGTGTACAGTTCTGGTCGCCCTTCTATAGGAAGGATGTTGTTAAATTTGACAGGGTGCAGAAAAGATTTACAAGGATGTATCTGGGACTTGAACATTTTTAAGTTATAAGGACAGGCTGAATAGGCTGGTTTTTTTTTCCCCCTGCAATGTTGTAGACTGAGAATGACCTTATAGAGGTTTATAAAATCATGAGGGGCATGGATAGAGTGAATAAACAACGCCATACCCTCAGGATAGGGAAGTTATGCAGAGGGTGATGTGTGTATGGAACGGGGATGTGGTGGAGGCTGGTACTAATACAGCATTTAAAAGGCATTTGGACGAGTATATGAATAGGAAGGGTTTAGAGGGATATGGGCCAATTGCTGGCAAATAGGATTAGGTGAGATTAGGATGTCTGGTCAGCACAGACGAGTTGGACCGAAGGGTCTGTTTCCATGTTGTATGACTTCAAATCAGCTGAACTTTATGTCAATAGCAACTAGGGATGGACAATAAATGCTGGCCAGCCAGCAATGCCCATGTCCCATGAGCAAATTAAAAAAGGTATATGTCACTGAGGTTCCAATGTTGCTTTAACTATGAAACCCCCCTCTATTAAAGGCAGTTAGTCTCTGATCATGGAAAGGATTAATCGGTTAGAGGTTAGATTAATTGTTTTTTTCCCTTTTACAGTGTTAAAACAGTTTTGAAGAGCTAAGTTTGAGGTTTTGCTTGCACTTGGCTACTTCCTTCAGGGAATGACTACATGGGTGAAGTCTGTGACCTCAATATTGTACTTAGATTAACCTTTTCTCACTCACTTATAAGGGCAGGAAAAGGCCATTTCAATTAACAATAATGCATTACGTGATTATTAATAACTCATTGTCACATACTCAGTTCATCTCCTCCTCTTGTATTTCCAGATGCAGATATTTTCTTTGCTGAAACACTATTTGCTCCAATGACTAACCACTTGTATTGTACCGCAGAACTTCATCATCAATCTGTTTCCCAATATTGTCCATCCATCACCCCTCAATGATATTATATTTAAACAGCTCACTGCTTCTCCCATTGACTCCAAGTCTGTTAAGGTTCTATGAATTGCTCCACACTGTAGTTTAAATGAGTTGCTGTTCGCTCCAGTAAGGAAATTAAAGTCACCCTGCTTGTCACCTGTGAACTTCTGTTGCTCTTTTTATCAAACTTTTCGACAGCAGGGCAACTTGAATTGCTTACTTGTATGGCTCCTTGAGCATAAAGTTTCACAAGGCACTTGCAGGTGTGTGCTATCACAAAGTTTGACACTGGGCTACATAAGGACATACTATGGCAGACCAAAAGCTGTGGAAAAGAAAGTAGACAACTGGAAGTTTGAGAGGGGCGTAGCTGGCTAGGAACATGCCACAGAGTGCAGTGGAGGCTGGGACGCTAAATGTCTTCAAGGCAGAAATTGATAAATTCTTGATGTCACAAGGAAATAAGGGCTACGAGGAGAACGCGGGTAAGTGGAGTTGAAATGCCCATCAGCCATGATTGAATGGCGGAGTGGACTCGATGGGCCGAATGGCCTTACTTCCGCTCCTATGTCTTATGATCTTATGGCCACCAATGGTGGAGCAATTTAAAATTGTAGATGTTTGATGCTAGGGTTAGAGAAGTGCTGATATCTCTGAAGATTATGGGGCTGCAGGAGATTATAGAGGACCGGAGGATTAATACAATAGAAAGATTTGAAAACAAGGTTGAGAATTTTTGTAATCGAGATGCTGGTTTATTTAGGAGCCTTTGCGGTGCGATATGTTGAGAATTAGGGCACAAACAGAATTTTGAATGACCTTAAGAATAGTGAGGTTAGAATATGGAAGGCCAGCCAGGACTGAGGTGGAGTTGGAAAATTTTCCAACTCAATTTTCCTGCTCCTTGGATGCTATCTGACCTGCTGTGCGTTCCAGCACCATTCTCATCTTGACTCTAATCTCCAGCATCTGCAATCCTCACTTTTGTCTCAGGTGGAGTGATCATGTCCAGAAGTAAAAAAGGCATGAAGGAGAGAGTTTCAATTGCAGAGGAACTGAAGCAAGTATGGGTATAGGTGATGGTGTGAAAGTGGAATTTGACATTTTTAATGGTGGTGCAGACAAATCATTGAAAGCTTATCTCTAGATCAGATTTAACTTCTTTGTTTTGAGTATTCTGAGTGGCCTTGCCTAATTATTAGGAGAATGTTGAAATTAGATTACATTACAGTGTGGAAACAGGCCCTTCGGCCCAACAAGTCCACACCGACCTGCCGAAGCGCAACCCACCCATACCCATACCCCGACATTTACCCCTAACCTAACACTACGGGCAATTTAGCATGGTCAATTCACCTAACTTGCACATCTTTGTGACTGTGGGAGGAAACCGGAGCACCCGGAGGAAACCCACGCAGACACGGGGAGAACGTGCAAATTCCACACAGAGAGTCGCCTGAGGTGGGAATTGAACCCGGGTCTCTGGCGCTGTGAGGCAGCAGTGCTAACCACTGTGCCACTGTGCCGCCCACTAAATCTTGTGGCTGGGAGCCGCATTTGTAAGGGAAACTGAAAACAATGGCTTCAGACTTCCCAGTGTTTACTTGAGGACATTTCCGCTCATCCAGGACTGTATGGTCGATATCGGATAAGTAGTCGGAGATTTCTGAGCTAGTGGAAGGGTTGACAAATGTGTTGGTAAGGTGGAGCCTGGTGTCTGCAGTGTGCATGTGGAAGTTGTCGCAATGTTTTCAGGTGCCTGTGGTCAATGGGCATCATGAAGATGAGTAGTTGGAGCAGCCAAAGATGGAACCAGCTGAAGCAAAGATAGGAAGAGATGCCACTGCAGCTGATTACCTGGTTATGATCAGAAGAACAAGAGTGGAGCCAAGTACCTAGTTGGGCAATGGTGGAGAGGCTTCTGTGGAAATGGTGCGGTCAACCATATCAAAGACAGATCAAGGAGAAGGGAAAGTTTATCTTGTCACAGTTGCATCTATTTTGGGGAAGGTGTTGCATTCGGGGATTTGGGAGAGGAGGATGATGTTGGAGATGAAGGAGTAGACTTCAGTTGTTGGGTTTAGTTTGACATCTAATTTGATTTCTGTACTGAATAGCCATTTCAAAACTCATTTATACCGGAACAGTTTCCGTTTTAAATTCTGGAAGCCAGTTTTGGAAGCTTTTGCAATATCCAGCTCCCTTGGGTCAATGGCAGACTGGTGATGATATGGGTCTGTGTTTTGAGTCTGAGACAGGGTGACCTGTTTTGGTGTTGTAAAGACTGTGGACCGTCTCCTTTTGCCATGGAAGCCTTCTAGCATGTCAAAGAACTGACTCCTTCAAAATCGCCAACCCCCAGTATAGTTTAAATCAAAATAGCGGCCTGAGTATTTAACATGGGTCAGAACATGGATTCTCAAAATTCTGTCTTGAGCTTATTTGGCTTTAGGTTTCCTTCCTGCAGTTTCCATTCTTCTATTGTGGCTTATTTGGTCATTGTTACTTTGTGTTTAGAATGTTTAGATTTTGTCTGTCTCAATTCTTTTGAAAGATACTTCAAAATCCAAGTCTTCCCTTTGTCCCTCTTGCCCCAGTTAGTGTCTTTCTCCTTAAGTGGTGTGACATGTGCTCCTTGGTGATTGAGGTAAAAACAATGACTGCAGATGCTGGAAACCAGATTCTGGATTAGTGGTGCTGGAAAAGCACACCAGTTCAGGCAGCATCCGAGGGACAGTAAAATCGACGTTTCGGGCAAAAGCACTTCATCAGGAATGAAGGGCTTTTGCCCGAAACGTCGATTTTACTGCTCCTCAGATGCTACCTGAACTGCTGTGCTTTTCCAGCACCACTAATCCAGATCCTTGGTGATTGACACTATGCAGGCATAAGTTGTAAAGAATTCAAATATTATTCTTGGAGACAAAAATTGTGGTGCATCAATTAACTAACAAGCCAATTTTATTGATTGATGATTGAATTTATTAGTAATTAAGAGTTTCATTTGTATAGTGTTAAATGAAGCAAATGGCTTTCAGTCAAATAATTATAATACTGTGATATTTCTATAAAGGAAAAGTGTTTTTTCAGTTGAAAAAGACAGGATTGAAATAAATTATATATCAGTGATGCATTGCACAATGCTGCAGATTACTTTGTCTAGTCCCTAAGCGTGCTCTAATCACTTGTAATTTATAAAAATGACAGTGGCAGTGTGAAATTTTGCAAGAGGTGGATGTGAATGTCATTACTGCCCAATATTTAATATTTTTTTTCCCAGTCATTCACTACACATCACATCCTTGGCTGCTGAAGCAGAAACTGTAGTAAGGAATGTACCAAGTGGAGCAAATATCAATGACGGAGATAAATGAGCATCAAGCTATTTGCTGCACATATATTAATGTGTGTATACAATGGGGGAGGAAGACTAGACATATGTAACCTTATGGGAGAAATGAGCTTTTTGACAGAATTAAAACTATCCCATTTAGTTTGCAGCTTTGCTGTATTTAAAGTTGGTACTGGAACTGTTGAATAATTAGTGGTAGTTATTTAGGAATAGTCAGAAACGGAATCCAGTTTGGAAATATGAAGTAAAGGGAAGCATGTCTTTTCTAAAAAGGTCAATGTGATAAATGCCTTAAAGTTTAAAATTCAAAGATTATATCTTCCTTTTACGTGGAACTTAAGATGAACCAAAATAGTGCCGAGTAAATTCAATGTTTTCAGACATGGTTTTGAGATCCTGTGCCTTGGTGATATTGCAAGAAATATATCAAGTTATCTGGAGACATTGCCATCTGGTGCTATGTCGTAGACTTTGGATTTTTAGTGAAAGGAAAAAGGAAGAGAGCTTTCAGGTTTATAGTGTTTGTCACTACCTTAGGATGTGTGAAAATTCTTTCTAGTCAGTGAATTACTTTGTCTTTTCTTAAAATACAATCACCAATGACATTCTTTGCCTTTCTTTTCCAATTACACTAGAAATTCCTTTTATGCCTTTGGACAGGAAGAATATTGCCCCATCCTTACACTGATTTTATATCAACAAGTTCCTGAAAGTTGTTTCCATGCAAAAGATTCATGAATGGTCTGTTTTCAGAACCTCATTTCGAGGATAAGATATATATTTGTGAACAGATTCAATTGTTTTTATTTTTCATGTTTTTAATGTTGATCTTTTTGTGCAGCTATTTTGGAAAATATATTGTGTCCTTGTGAGAGAGTGGACAGGAGAATATGGTGAGGAACCCGTGTAGCTGTTTAATGCTCAAAAGTGGAAATGGTATGCTTGTTAGTCATGTGACATGTGGTCTCACACGTGCCACGCAAAAGAGAGTGCAGGTGGTTCTTGGGAAAGGTGTGTTTCGGCACTGTGATTTGGCTATAATGTCGCTGAAGAATTAGGAAATGGTATTTTTGAGAAGGCTTACCTCTGTTTGCAATAGTGTAATTCCAATGGATATTGGTTCATGTGCTTCGTTCTGCCCATGTGCCAATGTCATCTGCTGACAGAGCAGCTTTCTGTGAGAGGTACTATACAGAGAGCAGCTTTCTTCCATTTTTTTTCAATGTACTGTGTTAAATATACTTTTGTTTCATTAATAAATATGATTTAAACCTTCATTCAGACTGTTACACTTTGTGTCAGGCATTTGGGTGATTTCTAAGCAATCATGAGTGATTTTTTTGCTGGTCTGCCCCCAACCCTACTTTTCCCATAGGCCCCATTATTTCTATGAAGTCATTTTCTATTAAGTGTGGTTTCACCGGAACGCATCTACAGCATTTTAGGAGAACTACCTGTAGTTCTCATCAAATAAAGTGTATTTGTGTTTGACAGCAAAAAAGAAAGTTGTGTAATGTCAGTTTACAATGTTTGGAAGAGCTAAAAGTTGCTTTTTCTTCCCTAAACGTTTTTACAGTCAGTTTTTTTTTCTCAAATGTTTATTTGTTTTATACCATCAATTTTACTTTGGTCAGGAAAATAACACTTAACATTTGTCATCAAGGCAAAAGATGAACTGGTGAAAAGGTAGGAGAAACATATAGCCAAAGAGGAAGAAAAAGAACTGCAGTGCTATGAAAATGTAAAATTATTTTAATTATTTTGGCTCCTTCTGTTCTGTAATCAATTCAGCATATTTCAGATTACCACTTGCCACTAGGAGGTATGACAGAATCCCTGTAATTGGAAGATTGTGTATGTGGATCCTGGGTTTGGGGAGGGGGGAGGTGGTGGCAAGTAAAATGTTTCTTGGATTTATATCCCCTTGGGAACGGCATCAGAAACTGAACCTCAGTGACCTCTTCAGGCTCGCTCCAAAATACAAAGCTGGTATTCTTAAGAACACTCAGGTAATTATGTGCTTCTTTAATAAAAATAACAAAAGTATACTTATGTGTTACATTTATATGGTATTGAAACATTGTACATAACACAGGAAGTAAAGGTAAACAGACAATGTTGATTTCCAGCCCCAACCAGACTTGAGACTTTGTGTTTTGTTGCTTAGGGGCTGGAAGTGAGAGATATTTATAAAACAAAAAGTATTAAATACGTCAGTATAAACTAAATTCCTAAGACACTGGTAAAGAAAGGTAGCTTTCAAAATAGCAAGACATAACACTCAGCACTGGCTGAAATAATTTGTTATAAAACTGAATTAGATGCTGTACATATGCTTCACCACATCTTCATTGCAGCACAATTAGAAGATCAACTGATGTGCACAGCACAAAGACTGAAATGTGTATGTTCGAGTTTGAAGTAATAGGTCAACCTCTAACACTTGGGAAAAGAAGGTTGTAGATATTAGATACTGGTGAAATTGGCTTGCAAAGTTGGGAGCCATGGCTAAAACGTGAAACATGTGAAGAGCATTGGAAAGTTTCTGCTTGAATACAGCTCAGATGTAGTGTTGTACTTCTGTTGTTGTTCATAAACTGTGGAAAGCTGCCACAGCAGCCAAATTAACCTGGAGCTAAAGGCAACTGTTGCATTTTCTCTCTCTCCTCTTTTTCCTTCTTTGTTTTGTGTCAGTGCATTTTTCTTCGTATGTTGTACTTCATTTACTTCTTTAATGAAGTAAACATCCTATGATGTTGTACAGAGGAGAAATAAATGCGAGCAATAGTGGAACGCTGAAAAACATGACCTGAAAAAGA
Organism: Chiloscyllium plagiosum; assembly: GCF_037043375.1. Classification (NCBI taxonomy): domain Eukaryota; kingdom Metazoa; phylum Chordata; class Chondrichthyes; order Orectolobiformes; family Hemiscylliidae; genus Chiloscyllium; species Chiloscyllium plagiosum. The sequence goes on along the minus strand of NW_028270140.1, from coordinate 126,605,204 downwards.
TACATTTGAGTAAGATTTTAAAGGTAGTGTGTAAAGTAAGAGAGTGGAAGAGTTTAAGTTTAGTTTCACAGGGTAGGGCCAATGTAGATGAAGGGGATGTCAAGTACACTGCCTGTGTACTTATTTCTCCACAAACCCTATGGCATTGAATAATCCCCAATCCAGATAGTTTTCAGGCACTGCAACAATCCTATAAACAGTCATTTCAACGGCTTACACTATAGTGTTGACTTCTTTTGATGTGGTTCTGTACTGAACACTGTTATGAAACATTTCACAAAAGGATCAACACTGAATTATCCTTTGCAGAAACAAGGACATGAAGCTTTTGAAGTGGATTCACTGCCTTTGCTTAAATGTTTTGCATTTAATTTTGTGTGAATACCTGAATTTTTAAAAGCTGTATTCTTGCATATGAAACTTCACAAATGTCTGAAAGTTCAAATCTTGCAATTTCTTTCAGCGTATTGGTTGAAATTCCTGCTATCCTATATTTAAAAGTTTCTTGCATATTATAAAACTCAAATAAGGTATTGCCACTTTAAAAAGCTGCATTGCAATTTGCAATTTGGTTGCTTGGTAAAACGATCTGTTTTTACTGCAGTGATTTCATCAGTAGGCAGCAGAATCATTGATAATTGCATCCAGAGAGACTAAAAAGGCCTCCAGTCACACCATTCGGTGAAGTCCTTTTCCGGTGTTTACTAGTGCTTATGTAAAATGTCGAGTTTGAGTCGATCTTCAGCTTAAATTCTCCCGCTTGCTTTCTGCATTGGGACATACAATATAAACATTATCAGTGAGTTTGGGACAATCTTAAACACAGGGTAAAAGTGCAATGTGGCATTAACCAGCTGGTGGGGATATTGTTAAACAAGATCTCTTATTTGTTTAGCATCTTTAATGAAGTAAACATCCTATGATATTGTACAGAGGAGAAATAAATGCGAGCAATAGTGGAACGCTGAAAAACATGACCTGAAAAAGATACATTTGAGTAAGATTTTAAAGGTAGTGTGTAAAGTAAGAGAGTGGAAGAGTTTAAGTTTAGTTTCACAGGGTAGGGCCAATGTAGATGAAGGGGATGTCAAGGGGTTGGAGATCTGATGACTAACCCAAAGAATAAGGGCAGGGTATATCACCACAGGGGGTTGCTGAGGTATAAGGGCCATGAGGTGATGAAGGGGATGTGTTAAAGATGAGGATGATCTGAACTTCAGGATTGCCAATTAAAGAACCCATAGAGGCTTCTGCAGATAATTGGTGAACAATGATCTTAAAACAATTGTGCAAGTTTCTAATCACTGTAATGCTACGTTACAGACCCAAAAAGTGCAGAAAGAAGTCAGTCTACTTTCAGATAATGCTTTTGGGAGAATCCTGGTCCATGATGGGATCCATCAAAGTGACAAAACCAAGTGGAATAAAACAGGCGTTCATTTATCTTTGAAAGTAGACCGAAAGTGCTACTTGTGCAATAATTGTAGAGGTTATGATGACATCCAATTGTGAATGCTAAGTTGGAGCAGTTATCACTGTGTTCTCTTTGTTCTTTTATTATGAACAGTCAAGCAAAGCATTATTGGGTTTGGAACAAACCTAGTGAAAAATGATTAACTCTTCCTCTCTGGGGAATTTTGTGGTCCGTGTGATTTACGTTGTCAACAAATTGCTCAATTTTTTAAAAAAAAATCATCTCAGGAGGATGATGGACCATTACTTTTCCAGTTTCTATTCAATTCCTCTAATTTGTGGGTAAGCAGTTGCAAACCTTTTTTTCCCCACTCTAAGGTAGGCATTTTTAGGAGCTAATTTAGATAAGCTAAAATTGACCATTCTGTCAGTTATGGTGGTGCACACCATGTGATGCTCAGTTCTCCGGTCTAACTAATATTTAATTTTCTCAATTTCAAGTAAAAGTGTACAAAATTTTCAGCTGATCCTGTGGGCAATTTGCCTTCTCCTAAATCTATGTTGCACGTTATGACGTATAAGCAGCATGGAATATCTACCAGAAGTCATCTCTTGAACAACACTCCTAAACTTAAACTGGTTAGAGTAGGCTGACACACTATATGAAATAACGCAGCAGTGAAATCTTGTTACAGGTGCCATGCTTTGTATGAAGTGAGCGTCCAAGGCTCCTATACTGTTTCTGGTTATTTTAAGGCTAATGTAAAAGCAAAATACTGCAAATGTTGGAAAGCTGAAATTAAACATAAAATGTTGGAAATGCTCAGCAAGTCAGGCTGAGAGAAACCAAGAGAGAAAGTGTTCATATTTAAGACAATTCCAGGTCTTTCTTTCCAGAGGTGCTCCTCTGAACTGCTGAGCACTGCAGTGTTTTTTTATTTTAATTTCTGGCTGCTGTAAGGAATTAGTAAAATAATGCTGTTTTATTTCACTGTACTTTTCAATAAGCACCATCAAGAATAGATGAGTCGATCTTGAAATCTTGCTGTATGTAACTCAGTTTTCTTTTAGAGCTACCTCCCAATATTTCTCTCTGCCTTTTGCAGTACAACGTCAGGCCATTGTAAAATATAAACGCATTTAAAAATTTAATTTAAACAAATATTAAACAAATATATCTTTCACATTTACTGGGTCATTGCATCTTCCTAACTTGTTTGTTAATATTGAGCATGTTTGTAGACAAATTGAGTTACTTGGGTCTTCCTCAGGTATCTCAAAACTCCGTTTAACATACAGTTGTGGGCTGATCCCTGTGATTAAACTTTTTGTGATCTTTGCTGTACCTATAACCATTTTGTAATTGTCTGAAAGTGGCAGCATAACCACATTGTTACAAAAATTTACAGTTAGATATCGACTTGTGTAAGGATAGTACGGAGAACTTTGTGACTACCTAATATTTTACTACTGTATAAGGATCTTATTACAAAGTTGTAAGCAGGACTGGAAAAAAGTTAGGCGGGGGGTGTATTCCCTGGAACAGAGGGAGCTATGACGTGATTTATTGAGATGTACAAAATGGTAAGGAACCCAGCCACTTTTGGGATATTGTGTGCAATTCTGGTCTTGTGAAACTTGAAAAGGTTCAGGAAAATTTATGAGACTATTGCTAGGGTTCAAGGATTTGTGCTATAGGGAGAGGCTGAATAGACTGGGGCTGTTTTCTCTGGTGTATCAGAGGCTGAGGGTGACATGATAGAGATTTATAAATTATGAGGGATAGGGTAAATAAATAAGGTCTTTTCCCTGGGATGGGGTAGTCTAGAACTAGAGGGCATAGGTTTAGGGTGAGAGGAAAGATTTAAAAGGGACCTAAGCGGCAACTTTGCATGCAGAGGGTGGTGCATATATAGAATGAGCTGCCAGAGGAAGTGGTGGAGGCTGGTACAATTACATTTTAAAAGGCATTTGGATGGGTATATGAATAGAAAGGGTTTACAGGGATATGGGCCATGTGCTGGCAAATGGAATTAGATCAGTTTAGGATATCTGGTCAGCATGGACGAGTTGGACCGAAGGATCTGTTTCTGTGCTGTACGTCTCTGACTCTGAGTGGAAAGAGCCTAGTAGAAAGAGGTTATTGACCAAGGAGTGTTGATTTAAAGTGATTGGTAGTAAGATTAGAGAGAAGAGTAACAATAAGCTTTTTACCGAGAGAGGAGTAGAAGACTAGTAGAGTTGGAAGCCCTCATGTGACTTGAAAGGTGATTGGAAATGCACTTCAGTTGTGGTAATCTGCAGGGCTAAAGATATATTCTGGAAACAGGGCGTAGGCAGGGTCGATCATTTTTAAGATGGCATGGGCATGATGGGGCAAGTGGTCTCTTTCTATATTTTAATCTTTGATTTTTAAAAAAAAAAGAAAAATCAAGCTTCTCGCATGTATTGTTCCTTAATAGAAATTTAAATTTTGAGAAATACAGCACTTAATTGTCACGATTCTGTCTCCTTCAGATAGAGGCTGGAATGCTCCTTTTGGTTCTTTCATAAGAGGATCTGAAGGGAAAGGAATCATTTCAAATAACAGATGGAATTTTATATCAAAGTTGCTGGAGGGAAACAAAAAGTACATTGCTGAGAAAAAAAGCCTGATTGTAGCCACTAGTGTGTGCTGTACTACTTTATAACATTAATGCCTGATAGCATTACAGATCTACTGGATCAAATGTAACTGAAATTCATTCTCTTACTCTCAACACATTATATGTATTTGTGGCTCTGAGTAGATACAAATTTTAGAATATGGTGTGCTCATGGCTGATTAGCCAAATCCTTTATGGTCTGAACTGAGCCGCAAGAATGGAAAGATTAGGTTTACGAGAGTGATCTATAGAAACTGAACTGTCAAAGAGCGAAAGCACATTGAGATATAATGTACACAGGCAGGAAGGCATGGCATAGGATGGAAATTTGATTCAAGTCAACAAGTTCAAAGGCAGTTGTGAGTACAGTTATGTTGTGTGATGGGTTGCTGAAAGAGTCAATGCCATGAAAATTGCCTTTTAGATTATGAATCATGGTGAATGATAGGGCCTTAAGGAGTGTCGTGGAACAGAGGGATCTTAGAGTTCAGGTTCACAGTTTTCTGCAAGTGGAGTCACAGGTAGACTGGGCAATGAAGAAAGCTGATGTTATGTTGCAGTTGTACGGTACATTGGTGAGACCACACGTGGAGTATTGTGTTCAGTTTTGGTCACCTTGTTATGGGAAGAGTGTAAACTGGAAAGAGTGCAGAAGAAATTTACAAGGATGTTGCCAGGACTCAATGGTCTGAGTTATAGGGAGAGGTTGGACAAGCTAGGACTTTTTTTTTCTTTAGAGCATAGGAGACTCAGGGGAGACCTTATGGAGGTGTATAAAATCCATGCCTCTCCTGATATGGTGAATGCACTCAGTCTTTTTCCCCAGGAATCAAGGACCTCAGGACATCAGTTTAATGTTGGAGGGGAAAGAATAAAAGGGAACCTGAGGGGGAACGTTTTTTTACACAGAGGGTGGTACACATATGGAATGAGCTGCCAGCGGAAAGTTCATTAGCAACATTTAAAAGGCATTTGGACAAATACATGGATAAAGAAAGATTAGAAGGATATGGGCCAAATGCAGGGAAATGGGGTTAGCCTGGATGGACATTTTGGTCGGCATGGACCAGTTTGGGCCAAAGGTTCTGTCTCCGTGCTGTAGGACTCTGACTCGATGACTCTAAGTGATTTATAGCTAAGGGCACAAAATAAGATGATTTAAGTTTACCAGTTGATGAGTTTGCCTCGAATTGGTGTTTTTTCCTGATATGGCAATCCTCCTGTTATCTCCTAAAGCATAAGAATCGAGGTATGTTAATTATGGTTTGAAGAGTGATTGTGATTTTGAATCCAATAACGTTTTATTTGTGCATAGTAGCTGTAATAACAGATTAGAAACAAACTTTCAGTAGCATGCCATGTTTCAAGTGATCCTAGAGTAAGAGTGAGTAGGAGATCTTTTATACCTCAGGCCATGATACAGCAAAGATATAATGAACATGTCTTTTAAAGGCAAACTGATATACCAGTCATGAGACATGATTACAATACTGGTGACATCAGATTTGGAGGAAGCAGATATATTCAAGTGCAGGAAACAGGCTAAAGTGGAAGAAATTATTTAATGTAAAGAAATGCAGTCTAAGGAAGCTATGGAAAGGAAATAATCATAGACGATTAACTGTTAATAGAAAGGGATCTTGGCATATTGTGGATTGTGAAGGAATGGTGGTACCATTTCAAGTCAACATGGTGTTACTTAGAAGTGGACTTATCGGCAGTTGGTTCCATGTATCTGTTGCTGTTGTCCTGTAGGTGGTAACAGTCGTAGATTTGGAAGGTGCTGTCTAAGGAGCCATACTGAGTTGGTGCAGTGCATCTTGGGGAAAAAAAAAGTACACACTGCATCCACTATGCACTAATGGTGGAGGGAGTGATGGGGTACCAATCAAACTGACTGCTTTCTTTTGGATGATGTTGAGTTTTTAGTGTTTCTGGTGTTGTACTCATTCAAGCAAGTGGGGAGTATTATACTCTTGGAGAAAGTGAGGACTGCAGATGCTGGAGATCAGAGCTGAAAATGTGTTGCTGGAAAAGCGCAGCAGGTCAGGCAGCATCCAGGGAACAGGAGAATCGACGTTTCGGGCATAAGCCCTTCTTCAGGAATCTTCAAGAGTATTATACTCTTGACTTGCACATTCTAGATGGAGGACAGACTTTGAGAAGTCAGGTCTTTGACCTGCTCTTGTAGCCCCTGTATTTGTACAGCTGGTTCATTTTAGTTTCTATTTAATTATAACCCTCAGGATGTTGATAGTGGGAGATTCATTAATGAGTTATATTCCTTTGCCCTTGCCATCTTCAGTGCATCCTCAACATGGAGGAGCAAGAATTCATCAATTTGGGTGTGAGAGCAGTAAGTGGTACTCAACAGGAACTTTCCTTGTCCCTGTTTGACCTGATGGCATGTGGCTTCCTGTGGTCTGGTATCAATTTTGAAGACTCCCAGAGCAGCTCCCTCCTAAAATATACATCACTTGTACACACCATCTCTGTTCCCATCAACAGGACAGTTTCAGGAATGATGGTGTCTGGGACATTGTTTTGAAAATATAATTCCCTTAGCGGGACATGTCATATGTTTCTCTGGTCTCTGCAACAGCTCTGTCAATCTTAGCAGAAGCTGCGCCCATATCAGTAAGGAGGATTTTGTAAAATCAACAGTGGTATTTGTGTGTCATTGTTGTTTCTGGTGTCTTGGTTGATGCAGAGTCATCTGTCTGACTCATTCCTTTTACCAGACTTTGATCGTGGTTTCATGCCATTGAGTGGCTTGCTAGTACATTTTAGAGAGCATTTAAGAGTCCATCACATTGTTGAGGTTTGTAGTCACATGTAGGGCAGAGCGGGTATGGATGGCAGATTTCCTTCCTAAAGGACGTTAGTGAACCAAATGGTTCACATAACATAATGGTTTCATGAATTCCACTGGACTAGTTTTAATTCTAGCTTTATTAAATTTCAGTTTAATTAATATTTTCATGATTTAGATAAGGGAACTAAATGTAATATGTCAATTTGCAGATGAGACAAAGCTGGATGAAAGGGTGAGCTGTGAAGAGGATGTAGTGATATTGCAGTGTGGTTTGGACAGGCTGAGTGAGTAGGCAAATGTGTATGGCAAATGCAGTATAATCCAGGTAAGTGTGGGGTTATCCACTTTGGTAGCAAAAATAGGAAGGCAGATTGTTATGAAATTGAGAGAGGAATATGTTCATTGAGATCTTGGTGTCTTTGTGCACCAGTTGCTGAAAGTAAACATGCAGGTGCTGCAGGCAGTAAGAAGGCAAAATGTATGTTTGCCTTCATAGCAAGAAAATTTCAGTACAGGAGCAAGGATGTCTTGCTGCAATTAAATAAGACATTAGTGAGGCCATGACTGGAAAATTGTGTGCAGTTTTGGTCTTCTTACCTGAGGAAGGACGCTCCGAGTACAGCGAAGATTTCCCAAATTGATTCCTGGGATAGTAGGACAGACATATGAGGAGAGATTGAGTCGGTTTGGATTGTATTCACTGAACTTTAGTAGAATGAGGGGTCTCTCGTATAAGCCTGTAACATTCTAACAGGACTAGACAGGTTAGATGCAGGAAGCATGTCAGATTTAGATTTTATTATCATGTGTACTCAAGTACATGAGTATAATGAAAATGTTTAATGTTGCCACACACTGCACCATCTTAAGTTCAAAGGTATGCAGGTTCAAAAACTTAGTTAAAAGGTTAAGCGTTATCTTCATAGAATAAGTAAAGAAACAAAGAAATAATTAATAATAATAATAATGTTATTCATTTTATTAATAATTCCTGATGGTGGGAGAGTCCAGAGCCAGGGGTCATAGTTTAACGATTGGGGGAGATAAGCTTTTTCAAACTGAGATGAGATATCTCTACAGCCAGAGAGTAGCGAGCCAGTGGAATTCCGTACCACAGAAAGTGGTTGAGGTCAAAACATTGTACTTCAAGAAGGAGGGAGATATAGCTATTGTGGCTAAGGGGATCAAGGGTTATTGGGGGAGGGCTGGATTATGATATTGAACTTGAGGATTAGTCATGAGCATAATGAATGGCGGAGCAGCTTCGAGGGGTTGAATGTCCTACTCTGCTCCTATCTTCTATGTTTCACCATTTGCCATGGTGGGATCTGACCCCATTAGCCTGGGTTTCTAGATTATGCACCAGTGACAGTATCTGTTTCCCCCTGCTTTATCTCGATGTTCTGCTAAATTGACCTAAATTTTGTTCTTTCACTCTGCCTTGGGGATTATTAGCTATTTGGTTTCTGGGAGGGTTGCTGATGGATTGGTGGTGAAGGCACCATATCATGGTAGGCAGGCTCATGATCTCTTTCCTTTTATTTATATGAGATTTCCACAGACTGTAGAACCAAAGGCATTAGATCGAACTTGGACAGAGAAAGAGTGCAGACAAGTTGAGATTTCAGTACTTTATTCAGAATGGTGAATGTCTTTTGAGGATGACCAGGTTGAAGTGGAATTGTTAAAGGAAGAATTGGGTCACTGTTCGAGAGACCAAATGATTGAGATATTTTACATTGTGAAATTCACATCTGTAGTGGCATCCTTTTTGTATGTTCAGTGTATGACGTTGCAGCATCCAACAGCTTGATAAATACAGCAATCTTGCGGTCTCTGGGGTAATGTTCACATGGATGAGCCCTACTGCTCTATGAAAGAGGGTGGCACCTGTCACCCGCATGATGCATTCTCTGGCAGGTCCCTGCCTAATGTTGTTCAAGGATCCTGTGATAACCTGAAAGGAGATGCCGATACAAAATCAGAGACTGGCTTTTCTATAATTGTATGGACACAGCTTGTTGTGACAGCAGCGTGAGTCTACAAACTTGTGTGATCTTTGTGTCCATTTTCCAATGGCCTGTGGGAAATTTTAAAATTTGATTAATGAAGGTTCTTTCCTTTCCACAATGGCTTTCTTTCGCCATCCATCTTTTTAATTTATAGCTGCCTGCACCTAATTTCAGTTGATTTGAATCATCTTTCCCAGTACACATCCTGATGATTTCAGCATTCCTGATATTTGAGAATAAACTGATGTATGGCCCTGAACGGAAGCATTCAGAAACAACCTTTTGGTGATGCATGTATATAATTTCTGACTGAATCCCTAGTGGTAGTGGGTATACAGGTCCTTTCTCTGCATGTCTGAAAGCCAAAAAGATCTACACACTGAAGGTCTTTTGAAAGCAGGCTAAAACTACCTTTTAGGTCTGTTTCAGGTCCATTTGGACCAAGTGAAGCTCTTTTTCTAAAGAGCCCAAAACTGAAAATATCGGAAAACTGGTGTTGGTGCTGAGGTTTTCAGATAAAGGATTCCTGACCTGTATTTCTGCCTATCTCCCACATTGGTTTGTTTTTATTTAAAAAAATATACTTTATTCATAAAAATTTTAAAATACACATAGTCACTAGAGCAGTTCAATTCTGAACATGCTCTTTACATATGTAGAAGAAACATACCCAAGGCATCTCTTACTTAGGCGAGGCTATATTTACGGACATTTGAGGGACTAGGTGGGTGCGATAATTGAACGAATCCCTTCATACATCGGTATGTCTATAGTGCAATTTTTAAAAAATCACTTATGGGACGAGGATATGATAGCTGGGCCAGCATTTATTGGTGATCGCATATTGCGTACTGATGCATACATTATGGTATGACTCAAGATTTTTCACCTTATTTTCCTCCTCTACATTTCTCTCCCTACTTCTGCTTTTGTGAAGAAGCTGATTTGTGTTTAGTTTCAACCAAACACAAACCACCATTTGATTTCAACCAAAGAGTCTTCTGCCTGATCATGGTGGAAGGAAAAGGATTGGCTGAACTGACTGTTCATAGCACAGGAGGACGTCATTTGGACTTCTAACTCTAGGCTGGCTCTCAACAAGGTCAGCTTAGCTAGTTGCATGCTTCACCTTCCCTGCCTTAGGCTTTCAAATTGTTTTGTTTTCAACTGAGCATCTAAAACCTTCTGGAAAATCACTCCAATGTGCACATTCAAGCAGAAACCACTAGATGGCAATAAAAAACAGCACCCTAGATGTTATTTTTTTCTCTGCTTCCAATCCAATGGAGCAACTACTACAATCACAGCCCTCTACCAAGCTTAAAGCTGAGATTGCGCATTGTACGTCAGAGAATGGTTCAGATCCAGGAATTTCTTAGTCTGGAATGTACCACTATAAGAAGCCTTTTACATTAATGCAGTCTTTAAAAATGTGGGAAGTACTTCATGCTGCATGATTTTTTTTGACCACTCACTTTAATATGTACTCATATAGAGAGGTAAGCAAACGGAGAGCTAAAAATTCCATTTGCTGATGCTGTGGACTGTGTCAGCAGGTTCTTCAAAGTAGTTTTGACATAAAATACTGAAGTAAAAGTCATGACTGAAACAGGGTAGTGGTTTGATTAAAATATTGCTGACAACCATGCATTAGCTGCACACTCAAGGTATACAGTTTATAAAACACTAAATGAGCATGTTACTCTCATGCTGAATTTTGTGATTGGATTCTAGCCGTTACCCTCTGAAAATGAATCCCCAGATGCTGGTATGCTGCCACAGAGTTATCCTTTATTTACACATATATAGTACTTGACACTGGTCCAACTTCCTCAGTGTCAACTCAGAGTGAATAGAACCTCTGACGCTCCTGTTTATATCTATCAGTCAGGGCTCCCTGATTGGACCAGGTTAACTGCCCCAATCAGGGAACTCTTATTCAATGAGATCCAACTGGCTGACCTCATTACAATCACTACAGCCTCAATTGTAAACAGAACAGTTTAGTTTATTGATCTTCAGTGTCAAAAACAACCGAGCTGGTAATGCTATAACTGCTTTAAATTACCACTTTCTTTTTCTTTTACAGAAAGAATTGAGCCTTCCACGCAGAGGAAGTCTGTAAGTAGAGATTAGTTACATCCTGCAGAAATGGTCTTGATATTTTCATTTAATTGGATGCAATGGTTGCAATTTTCTGAAGGCATTATTTTACAAAGTTCAAGCTTTGACCTTTTGTGGCATCATTATGCAAATAAGCCTATTATTTTGTTGTTGTGATGAGCTCATTGCTCTGCACGGCAGTCTCAAAATGTGCTGTACGAATGGCTCAGGAGTTAATGCATGTTTTGTTTATACAGTTCTACGGAGCAAATGCTTGATGAGGTAGCCATTGTTAGGTTAGTCTGTACTTGTTGGTTGCAATTAAATCATTACAGTCTTTTTTTTAATAAGCAATATGTGTTAAACCACATTCTTCCTTAGGGGCATCTAACTTCGATGGTTTTGGTTACATGGCCTATTTCTTTAGTCATATCTGTGTATTTTCATGTAACTTCATAGATACTTGCATGACTGTTTCTTTAAATAAAACCTAATAAAACGACATCCACAGTCCAATTAGCAAAAATAATGTGGCATCTGTGTGTACATTCAATGTTATTAACCACGCATTCATTGTGCTGACCCCTGATAACTAAGGCATTTTTCATGGCCTGTGCCAGTTTTACATACTTGGTGTAATCAGGAAGGCGAATAAAATTAATCTCAAAAATTGTCAGCGATACACTATTAGTTAACTAGCAAAAAAAAAGAGCAAGACTGTTCCACTTTCTCATAACAACTGAGGTGAAGAACAAATCTGGCTTTGACAGCATCATCTTGAAAACATTTATTTATTTTTAAAAAATGGATAAATTGATCTCTCAAATTATTTCTCACCAATCATTGAACATTGGAGGAAGAATGAAGTGAAGTAGCTTTTGGTGTTCTTGCTTTGCACTATTGCCATTGCGTAATGGAGATTGGCGGAGTTACAAATGGTCTCTTGTAATGATTGCTCATGGAAAATACCTGTAAGCTGTTGCGACCTGTGCAGACATGATTCTAATGTAAAGCTTGAGGCAGTGGATACAAATCCCTGTTTTCGACACTGTAACACAGAGTGACCATCTCTATGGAAGAAAGGGATTGATTAACCCTAACCCTAGCCCTAGCCCTCGCCCTCACCCTCACCCTCACCCTCACCCTCACCCTCACCCTCACCCTCACCCTATCGCCTAACCCTATCGCCTAACCCTAACCCTAGTGGGCGGCACGGTGGCACAGTGGTTAGCACTGCTGCCTCGCAGCGCCAGAGATCCGGGTTCAATTCCCGCCTCAGGCGACTGACTGTGTGGAGTTTGCACGTTCTCCCCGTGTCTGCGTGGGTTTCCTCCGGGTGCTCCGGTTTCCTCCCACAGTCCAAAGATGTGCAGGTCAGGTGAATTGGCCATGCTAAATTGCCCGTAGTGTTGGGTAAGGGGTAAATGTAGGGGTATGGGTGGGTTACGCTTCGGCGGGTCGCTGTGGACTTGTTGGGCCGAAGGGCCTGTTTCCACACTGTAAAGTAATCTAATCTAATCTAATCTAAATGAGACACAAACTGAGCTACCAAAAAAGCTCAGACTGCTAGGAATATTTATGTTGGGTAGTCTGCAGACATAAAGGCAATTTATTGCAGTATTTAAGTTAAGCAAGGTTCTAGATGAACTGGATCCTTAAATGATCAATTTTAGCCCAAGCTCAAGCATGAATGTTGATTGAACTCTTCGATTAGAAAAGATGATCACACTAACTAACAATGCAGCTTCATCATATAAACAGTGTTAAACATGTTAAATAGCTTACCCATGGTGAGGGGGATGGATACATTTTTGGCAATTGGCGTTTTGGAGATATATCAGGTGAAGTGAGTGTCTTATTTGATTCTGAATCAATGGATGACGATGGTCAATTCTGTGAAGTCATGTGCTCCTAAGGAATTTGAGGCGTGGAGAAGAAAATAGGTATGAGGAAAGAAAGAAGGAGACTTGGGGCTGGATTTTCACGGAGTTGGGACAGCTCCTATAACCTTTAAAAGTAGCAAACGGGACTTAGGTGGAGAGGTCTTGCTCATTTTCCCAACAATGTAATTTTTTTCATGGGCAAGGGAGCAGTATTTGGAAAGACAAGTTCAGTAAGGCCATGTCAAATTAGTTTCAAATTCAAATCACGTCCATTTTGACTGTTCTGACAGCTTAATCCACAGCATGGAAATCATTAATCAAGGTGTATAGGCATAAACAGTCATAAAGCTTGAAAAGGTCCATTTAATTATCATGGTCTCTCTTTTTTTAATCCTCAGTTCTTTAAACTTGAATAAAAGGCTTACAATTTCAGATAGTTTTAAAACTAAGTGAATCTGTTGGACTACTTTGATCGACAGACCATCTGATATAGCAGTATGCATCAATTCCTGTTCCACAGCTTCAATGGAGTTCTCTTTGGTATTTCTTAATAACTAGTGTTATAGCGGAACTTGTTGAGACTGCTAGGCCAAATGTCCAACAGAATATACCTTCGCAGCAATTTGAGTTAACAGTTTGATTGAAATATTAATGAGCTTATGGAAGGATGAGCTGTCTTTGTGGGCACTGAATAAAAATTTGTTTCCGTGATGTATTAAGCTCTGGATTTAAGAGACAGTTTTCTTGAATGGAAGCATTTCTTCATTATCAAGTTTATATAAGTGAGATTTTTATCAAACTGTTCAAAGGTTGTCTTTAACCATCTTCATATGGCTTATGAGGTCTCTTCCACGTGTATACTTGGTGAGTGATCATGGAGGTGGCATACAGGGATAACAAATTGGGAGCTGATGTATGTGTTGGCATTGCAAAGTTGGAAGTGTGGTAAAGGTTAAAGAATATAACAGCTTCTAAAGCTATTGAGAGAAAGTCTTGGAGAATTGAGGTGGGTGTTCTAACCAGCCTGCCTTGGCACCCCCATACTTGCCTGTAGTCTGCTTGTGGGCCCAACTCTATCTTGCCTCATATCTCCATGTAAAAATTTAGGTGTAACAGGGCCCTTAATGCTGACAAAATTTCTCGCTCTACGTTACTCACCTCCATAACAAAAGTCCAGTCTTTTGTATAAGTAACCTGTCTTTGCATCATGTGTAACCATAGAGTTACAAACGAGTTTTCCAATGTTTTTCACAAATACATTACAGATTTTTCCTCCTTTGTCTGCCCTTGGAGATAAAATTACTGGTGTTTGGAGCGATGGTTGGATGAAGTTGCATGATCTGAATGAATTTTGTTGAAGTCTTCTAGGCTTTTTCTGTCCAAAAACCCTTTATTTCCATGTGCTTTGCATATTGTGGTGAATAACACCTTTGATAGGAATATCATCTCATTCAGCCTTAATGTTGAGTTCAGTTTTGAACTTCCCAAAAACTGTTTTGTTTTGAAGTCAAACACCTTTTCTGCCACTAGAAGGAGCTTCTGCTATCACGGTTTGACCCATACGTATCTCACCGAGGCCATTCCTTGCTTTTTGTCAGTCCTCATTTGACGTATGTTTGAACCAAGTTAGGAGAATTTCCTGAGCAAGTTTTTCTCTTGGACATATTTTCGAGATGAAGCCTTAACTTAATTTATATAGAAGCCTAGGAATGGGGTTCTTGTGGCTTGAGTGCCCAGTTTGCATTGTCCTTGGTAACTCTTCCTCTGAATTGTCAAGTTTGAATGTAACATTGGAGGTGGTTAGGTTATTTAAAAAATACAGTTTGTGTTTAGTACAGAAGTATGTTCACAGTACATTACATGCCTGTTATGCCAACTCAACTTGCCAATAGAACAATTTAAGTGAACATTTTTTGATATGGATAGTATGTCAAGTTACAGCATGCAACCTACTTTGATATTGCAGATAATTTGTTCAATTATGTGACTTTCACAGGGCTTACTTGCTGCATAGCATTTATGAAATCAAGTGGAGGCCATCAGTGAATATTAGTGGTTTTCATTGATTGTAGGTGACATTGATCGATTTCACAAGATTCTGTTTCTCCCAGGAGTTGGACCGTGTGTTATAAGCGATCCATGAGAGCCTTGCTGCTCCCACTTAACCACACTTAGAATCATTGTATCCACCTTTTCTAGCTTGATAAGACAAGAAAAGGAACAAACGTGGAGTGCAGTCAGAAGTGAATGGCTTGAATGGACCATCTCGTTAACAACTTAGAGTTGGCTTCTATCAGATTTGCGGAGAATGGGAGGGGAGTTCTCTGAGGGCATAACTTAGATCTTTAACCTGTGGAAGCAGCAATCTTGATCAGCTCAAATGCTTATTCCTGTTCCAGGATTGTTTTTTGGGTGTGTTTTATGCTGTTGATGTAATGGGCTACGGTGGCCCGACTGTTCTGTGACACAGTTCGATGATGTATTATACTTCTTATCTGTGTAAAATAACCATTCCATTTAGTTTTATGATGTCAGCTTGGCTTAGTTGATAGCACTGATGTCTCTGAGTCAGTAATTTGCAGACTCAACATCCTATGATTTTTCATAGGTGTAACACAGGTGTTTTCAGTGTCTCTTGATCAGTTCAAATAAATTGGGTTGCAACTTGTTTGATGTCAATTTCTCAGAAACAGAGACTGCTTTTCCTCAATGATTATAGTGACTGGAGCAATCTTAGCTGGTGCAGAAACAACTGACTGTTTTATTAATCTATGATCTATTTTACAGACCTAGTTGAGAATCAATATCAAAAACCTGTTGTAGATTCAAAATGCATTGCCCCTCCCAATCAAAATGCACAAACAACAAAACTTTTCCATTTCTCTGCTTTGTGCTGGTAAGATGTCCTGTTCATCGTGCTCTGGGGTACTTAAATTACATTCCAAGTTCAAGTACTATTGTAATCATTAGATGACAATGTGGGTGTGACTTATCCTGCCGATCGTCAGCTAAGCTGCGTTAATGGATTGGGCTTTGCAGCTCAAAAACTGGCCGTCTGACTATAATGATTACAGCAGACACATTTTATCTCTATTCCGCATTGGTGATGGAAGCTGACACTAACCTTAATTAACAAGTCATATTGGGTGACTTACTCAGTTATAGCCATTGCATTCGCAGTGATTTTGCTTAGAAAGGAAAGCCTCAGCATTGCGAGTTGGCCACTATAATGGCCTTAAGCCATGTTAGCTTGCAATTATTTCAATACTTAGATTACATTACATTGAAACAAAACTATTTCTGTTATTCCTCCTTGCCCTTTCTGTCAAATATCATTCACTGGGTCAATGGCTAAGCCTGTTCTTAAAGTCATGTATTTGATATTTGAATGTTATTTTCAGTAAATTTGTATTCTAGTGAAATCAGTTGAAACCAGAAATGATTTTGGGGTCCCCTTGTTATGAGAAGCATTAGGTTATTGGTAATTCTGTGTGCGCGCGCATGGGCGTGCTGTATTATACCTGAGACTAGGATGAATGGAAAGATGGCTGAAAATACCATGCAGCATGTTTTTGTGCCAATAAATGCTCAGGAAGAGTAAGTTAACAAAGCCTGAAAAAGAATACCTTTGCTGCATTTTGTTTTTCAAGAGAAGGACTTTTGTCATTTGTTGTTTTGGTGCATGGTTGACCTTTTCCTTAATTGGTGAAATTCGAAAAGGATCCAAAACTTTTTTCATCTGAGACACTTTATTTTATCTCTGGTATGACTGGAGGGCATAGATCATGAGAAATGGGCTTTTGTAGATAATAGTGATGACCTACTACAGGTTTCTATTATGTCTTATCTATCTTATTTATCATTAGTTCTGAGTTCACAGTGTGAATGACCAACATCATATTGGCAAGGACCATCACATTTTATGCAGTAAAACCACTTTGACAGTCTTGATCGTGTGTGTGCGTGTGTGTGTGTGTATCAAAATATAAATTCTGTGTAGATACACAACAACTGTGAATAATGTGAATTACCATTTTTTGAGAAGCATTTGAACTACAATATTTATATTTATTTTGTCTTTCATAATCTCATTAACTCCAATTGCAGCCTATAAAGTACTTTTGAAAGGTTGCCAATATTACACTATAGGAAAGTTGATAGCTAATTCGCACACAGCAAATCAGAACAAACAGCAATATGAAAATGACCAATGGAGCTATTCTGCTAAAATTGTAAAGCCTGCTGATTATCCATATGAAAGCAACACCTTTTATTTCTATGGTGCCTAAACAGATGCAGCGAATTAGCAAGTGAGTTCCAGAATCTCCGCAATCATTGGTGAGGAAGTTAAAATCAGGGATGCTCAAGAGGTCAGAATGAGATGAGTGCTGATATCTCGGAGGGTTGAGCATTGGAAGCAATTAGAGATAGAGAGGGACAAGGCCATGGAGGGATTTGAAACAGGAAGAATAACTTTTTAAGTTAAATTTTAAAGACATTACTTAACTGGGAACCAACGTGGCTCAGTGAGTGGAGGACAGATGTGTGAATAGCAATTAGTAAGAATTAGATTCCAGGCAGCCAAGGTTTGGATAATTTCAGTTTTGCAGAGGGAGCATATGGGAGCAGATCCGGGAGTGCAGAAGATTAGTCAGACCAGAAGGTAATGTATGGGTGTTTCAGCAGCAAGCAGGTTCAAGGAGAGCTGAAGTTAGGCATCATGCCATTGGAAGCTCACTTTGGGACTTCAAAGTTACAAACATCTGGCTCAGCCTCTCATTGTTGCCAATCAGCTGGATGGTGTTGGTGGCTTGGGAGTGAAGTTTATAGCAGGGAATGTGGGCAGAGCTTCTCCAGCTTTTAATAGGAGGGGATTTCCGCTCATCCAGTGTTGGAATTGAGATAAGCAGTCTGATTCAGAGAGAGTCTTAGAAGGTTTCCTTCAGTCGATGCTGACCATAATCCCAAACTAAACTAGTCCCACTTGCTTGCGCTTGGCCCATATTCCTCCAAACATTTCTTATTCATGTATTTATCCAAATACCTTTTAAACATTGTAACTGTACCCACACCCATCACTTCCTCTGGAAGTTCATTCCACACACTATCAACTCTCTGTGTAAAAGAAAGTTGCCCTCATCTCTTTTTTTAAATCTTTGCCCTCTTATCTTAAAAATATGCCCACTATTCTTGAAAACCCCCCACCCTCGAGAAAAGTCACCTGCCATTCAGCCTATCTATGACCCTCTTGATTTTATAAATTTCTATACTTTGAGCATTTATAAATCTCAACCTCCTATGCTCCAGTGGAAAAAGTCCCAGCCTATCCAGCGTCTCCTTATAACTGAAACCTTCCATTCCTGGCTACATCCTGGTAAATCTTTTCTGAACTCTCTCCAGGCTAGTAATATCCTTGCTATAACAGGAGGGCGACCAGAACTGGACATAGTACTCCAGAAGAGGCCTCATCACTGTCCTGTACAACCCCAATATGACGTCCCAATTCCATTCTCAAAGGTCTGAACCATGATGGAAAGTGTGCTAAATGCCATCTTAATCACCCTGTCTACATGTGATGCAAACTTCAAAGAAAAGATGTTCCAATACTGGCATCGATCATAAAATATGAAAAGCTGCACACGTATGTCCTGAAGCAAAAGCAGGGCAGTCCCAAACCCAGCCAATTACCACCCCATCAGTATACTCATGATCCTCAGTAGTGGTGGAAGTTATCATCAACAGTGCTATCAAGCAACACTTACTGAACAATAACTTGTACACTGATGCTCAGTTTGGGTTCCACCAAGACCACTGAGCTCCTGACCTCAGTACAGTCTTGAATGAAATGCGGACACGGCTGAATTCCAGAGTTGAAGTGAGTGTGACAGCCCTTGATATCAAGGTTGTATTCGACCTAGTGTGGCATCAAGGAGCCTGAGCAACACGACCGAGTCAATGGGAATGAGGGGGAGAAACTTTCCATTGCTTCCATTGCTTGCTTCACGCAAAGGAAAACTGCTGTGAATGTTGAAGGTCAAGTGATCCAAAGGCCTAACATCTTCAACTATTTCATCAATAACCTTCTGTCCACCCGGAAGTGGTACTGGGTTAGAGTGCCAGCAAGCATGTAAAAACTGGTAGTGCGGTTGGTCAGCATGTAGATATGAAATTGTAGACAGGGGTTTCAAGGATAGACTCCGGAGGGAATAGAGGTAACAGTGCTAGAGCAGAAAACAAAGCTGATTTTCTGCTTGCAATTAGATTACTAAGAATAGAGCCACATGGGGACAATTCCATTGAGCTAGACAACAATGGAGAGGTGTTGGAGGACGATTCTGTGGTCAGTTATGTTAAAGGCTACAGATAGGCTGAGGAAGGACCACTTACCTTTGTCATAGTCACATAGGATGGCATTTTTGACTTTGAAAAGATAGTTTCATACTTTGGCAGTTGTGGACTGGATAAGAGGGATTGAGATGTGGAGTTCTAGGAAACATCTTCAACTGTTGCATCAATGCCCTTCTCTCCATCAGGAAATGGTTGTGAGGTAGAGCATCAGTGAGGATGTGAAAACTGATACATGCTGTTCGTCAGCATGCATTTACGAAATTGATGGTAGGGGTTTCAAGAATAGACTCCGGAGGGCGGCACAGTGCTCAGTGGTTCTCCTTGCAACCTCACAGTGCCAGAGACCTGGGTTCGATTCCAGCTTCAGGTGACTGTCTGTGTGGACTTTAAACATTCTCCTCATGTCGGCTGCGGTTTCCTCCCACAGTCCAATGATGTGCAGGTTAAGTGAATTGGCCATGCTAAATTGTTCATAATGTTCATGGATGTATAGTTTAGGGGTAAATGTAGAGGAGTAGGGGAATGGGTCTGGATGGGTTACTCTTCAGAGGGTGGTGTGGACTTGTTGGGCCAAATGACCTGTTTCCGCACTGTCAGGATGCTATGATGAAATGTGATAGGCCACAGTACGTTCAAGGATTTTGGAGAAGAGAGAACATGGAGATTGTGTAGTACTTTACAAGGATGGAGCAACCAAAGCCTTTTGTTTTTGAGGAGAAGTTGACAATGACAAATTTGTGTGAGAGAGAGAACCGTGAACATTCAGATAATCTGTCAACATTTTTATGGGCATAATGTCATGGGAGCAGGTGGTAGGTATCATTGGAAAAGCTGAGTACAGATGATATGAAGGAAACTAAGGGAAGATTTTAGTTCAGAGCTAGGCCAAGGAAGACCTTCAGATATTGCCTTGTCTATTGGATGAGGGGAATTTAGAGAAGTTGTTGATGGGATGGTATCATTGTGAGAAAGAATCTTATCAGTTGGAGGTGAAAGGAAAATGGAACCAAGGGGCTTAAGAACTTCTTTTAAAATAAAGACGTTACCTTAGCATCACAGGACAATCGTGGAATAGTGAGCAGTTTAATCCCAATAGTCATGTTTACCTCATGTTTACCTCATGTTTGCCGGTCAATCGAATGTTATATCTAAATATTTCCACCTTCTGTGACATCTTACTCACTCTGTCACCGTTCAGGGGGAGGAAAGATAAATGAGCAGTGAAGTCCCTCTCATGTTCTGACTGACTCATTTGTACATGGTCCAGCAGAATAGGTCATCAAAGGGAGAAATCTTGGCTTGTTGCTGTCACACATTTTGCTTAGAAGCACAAAGGGCCAAATGCTCCCCTCATCTCAACAGAACTTCTCAACTCAACAGCATTCAAGGTTCAATCCTTACCTGCCTCTGCAATCAGTACTGGACTGTCAAGCAAGCTATCAGAGTATTCGTTCATTTTCAAGTTAGAAATGAGGTTGTTATATTTATAAGCCAATGTTTTATTCTATTTTAAAATACATGAAGGTTTAAGAATTGATTGTTTTACTTTTCCATGAAAACACCTTTGGAAATTCATAGTGTCAACGATGTAATGAAAATGTGTTATTAAAAATTGATGCCCCTTTCTGAATTCAGCTGTACAAATCAACATACTGTCACTCAAACAAAGAACTTGACAACACCATCTGTTTTACGAACTTACTTTCACAAAATGAATGATATCTAATTCACTCCATACAATTCTGCATCCTTGATCACTTTTATAACCATTTTCTCTTTCTGATAACAATAGTACTCTTGCCAGGACTTCTTATATGGCAAAAGATACTCAGTCTCACAATATAGCCTTTTCATCATATTAATAATAATGCTTCTCATTTTGAAGGTCTATTCGTGTTAATTGCTTGTTTTCCTATTTTTCTTGATTAGTTGAATCACTTATCAATACTGACAAAGTTGTAATGCTGAATGGTATTTCAGTATTTCAGACGTTCCCTTTTACAGCTCCCCATAAACGATAATGTAAAAGATTGTATAATGTTGCCGATTACAAGCTTTTTAAGGGGCCTTATGAATTTTTGAAATGATGGAAATTGTTCCTTGGGGAGAGAAAATAAAGTACTTTTACTCAGTACTGTACACTGTTCAAATAAAGCCTCAGGGCATAAGCACTTCTGCAGAAGTAGAATGGCAAGTCAGAAGAGGAATTATGTGGCAGATTGGTCTTTGGATTCTGTTACGTTAGACATTTGGGTAAAGTTCAGAGATGCAGCTAGAGGCAGCAGTATTCTCACTAGGTCACAGACCTTAAATGGTAACACTTCTGTTTCTTTACAGATGCGATCAGAGCTGCTGAGTATTCCCAGTATTTTGTGTTTTAATTTCAAATTTCCAGCATCAGCAGTGTTTCACTTTTGTGTAAGATATCAGCCTTTCCTCAATCAGTAGCATCCTCATTTTATAAGTTAGTGGTGTATATGGATTTTAGTAAGGCGTTTGATAAGGTTCCCCATGGTAGGCTACTGCAAAAAATACGGAGGTATGGCATTGAGGGTGAGTTGGAGGTTTGGATTAGGAATTGGCTGGCTGGAAGAAGACAGAGGGTAGTAGTTGATGGTAAAGGTTCATCTTGGAGTGCCGTCACTAGCGGTGTTCCACAAGGATCTGTTTTGGGACCATTGCTGTTTGTCATTTTTATAAATGACCTGGAGGAGGGGCTAGAAGGTTGGGTGAGCAAGTTTGTGGATGATACGAAAGTCGGTGGAGTTGTTGACAGTGAGGAAGGATGTGGCAGGTTACAGCGGGATATAGATAAGCTGCAGAGCTGGACAGAAAGGTGGCAAATGGAGTTCAATGTAGGTAAGTGAGAGGTGATTCACTTTGGTAAGAGTAACAAGAAGATGGGGTACTGGGCTAATGGTCGGATACTTGGTAGTGTGGATGAGCAGAGGGATCTTGGTGTCCATGTACACAGATCTCTGAAAGTTGCCACCCAGGTAAATAGTGCTGTGAATAAGGCATATGGCGTACTGGCTTTTATTGGTAGAGGAATTGAGTTCCAGAGCCCTGAGGTCATGTTGCAGTTGTATAAGACTCTGGTGCGGCCGCATCTGGAGTATTGTGTGCAGTTTTGGTCACCATACTATAGGAAGGATGTGGAGGCACTGGAACGGGTGCAGAGGAGGTTTACCAGGATGTTGCCTGGTATGGTAGGAAGATCGTATGAGGAAAGGCTGAGGCACTTGGGGCTGTTTTCATTGGAGAAAAGAAGGTTTAGGGGTGACTTGATAGAGGTGTACAAGATGATTAGGGGTTTAGATAAGGTTGACCATGAGAACCTTTTTCCACGTATGGAGTCAGCTATTATGAGGGGGCATAGCTTTAAATTAAGGGGTGGTAGGTATAGGACAGATGTTAGGAGTAGGTTCTTTACTCAGCGAGTCGTGAGTTCATGGAATGCCCTGCCAGTGGCAGTGGTGGACCCTCCCTCTTTATGGGCATTTAAATGGGCATTGGATAGGCATATGGTGGATAGTGAGCTAGTGTAGGTTAGGTGGGCTTGGATCAGCGCAACATCGAGGGCCAAAGGGCCTGTACTGCGCTGTATTTTTCTATGTTCTATAAGGTTACAGATTCAAGATCTGACTTAGATACTGTAAGGATGTAATCCAGACAGACAGCCCAGTACAAAACCAATAAAGTGCTGCACTTTCAAAGGTCTGTTTCTTCAGACGAGATGTTAAACCAATACCTTGTCTACTCTTCCTTGTTGGAAGAAAGTCTTGAGGCACTACTTTAATGAAGATGGGGGAGTTATCCCAAAGGTCCTGGGCAACATTTACACTTGAATCAGCATCACCAAAGCAGAAACAAAAACAGAAATTGCTGGAAGAACTCAGTTGGTCTGGCAGCATCTGTGGAGGGAAAAACATTTCAAATCTGGTGACCCTTCTTATGCTTTTTCTCCATAGATGCTACCAGACCTGATGAGTTTTTTCCAGCAACCTCTGGTTTTTGTTTCTGATTTACAGCATCCACAGTTTTTTTTTTCCACTAAAGCAGGCTCTCTCTATCACATTGTTGCTTGTGGTAACTTGCTGTGATCAGATTTTCTGCCTCATTTCCCACTTTTTAACAGTGCATTCCCAAGGATGCTTGTTGTCTGTAGGTGTACTCCAGGACATTGAGGTAATGAAAGACAGTGTATAAGTAGGGATCAGTCTTGTCGATATGTTCGATGACAGCCATTTGCAAGATTGTCTTCTGCTCTTTGTTAAGTACCTAACCAGTAATACAGATGCATATACAGTTGCTCGTTATTTGAAATAAAAATAGAAAATGCAGAAAATATTCAGATCTGACAGCATCAGGAAATAGATTATAAGCAGCCTATTGAGAGCAGGGATTGAATCGGGAAGGATGCCACTAAATTCTAGCATACTGGAATGTAGATTAATTAAACATACAGTTAGACTGAGTCTCACCAACAGTCCAGCAGATGCTTATCACCAACGTATTGAACAAATAATCCTAAATATGGTAAAAATTGTGTCATCTGGCTTTCTACCATACAGAATACCTCACTAACTGGAATCTGTGATATGTACCCCACCTGGTGTCACTGTTAGCAAATAAAATACTGATGTCAGTCTGAAGTCAAAGTTGAACCATTTTCCTCTTCTGCTTACAGTGAAAAGAATCAAACGTGAAGAGATATTAAGACTTTGCAAGTCACAGTAAATGTCAAAATGCATGTTTACAATCGATTTATTATATTAACATGAACTTCAGTGGCTTAGCCAGCATCATCTTATTTACTGGCACCATCTGATCCTGGTGCATGTGGATATTGTCAGTTTTGCTGTACAGGAGGTGCACTTTACCATATTTACAATATCTTCAATATTTCAATAAAACAGTAAAAATAAAGACCTCTCTCTCTCAACATACAACTAATCTGTAAACTGCAATCACTTATGTGGCAGGAAACTGTTCTTAAAGCTCAAGACTCTGTCTCTTTGGTGGCTTTAGATGAACCACTGAATAGCTCAAATCTAGGCGTTGGTATTTGGAAATTGCCAGAGTTCAACAGTCATTCACAACTTCTCAATTTTCACAGAAATATTTGTTCTCACAGTTTCCAAAAACATTCAAGACCGTCTCTCGATAAGTGTGTGTTGATCAGTCAAGTTGAGTAAAATGAATACAATGACTTTTAATCAAGAAACGGACTGCTGCTACTTGCAGAACCTCAGATCCCCAACCTCGTTGCCAGCCCTTGGCAGCGATGTCCAATATTTCTTGTTCATCCTAAATGCCTTTGAGAAGTGATGTTGGATTGTCTTCATGAACTGCTGCATACCTTGGGCTGTAGGTACACCCAGAATGCTGTGATGGGCGATAGTTTCAGGATTGGATAAAAGACTTGGCAGATGGAATATTGTGTGGAAAAGTGAGAGATTATACACTTTATCAGGAAGAATAGAGGAGCAGAATATTCTTTAAATGGGGAAAGATTGCAGAAAGCTGTAGCACAGCAGGATTTGGGACTTGTGCCTTATCAGTAAGGGAATCAAAAGTTGTAGGGATAAGGTAAGAAAGTGGAGTTAAGGATAACCGATCCATCATTGTCTCATTGAATGGCAAAATAGACTCGATAGGCTAACTGAGCTACTTCTACCCTTAATGGTTTCTGATCTTTTGATTCTTTGGCAGTGAAGGAGCAGCAATGTCGTTACAAGTCACAATGATTGTGGCTTGGACGGGAACTCGCAGGAGGTGGTCTTCTCATGTATCTACTACCTTTTGCTCTTCTATTTTGTAGAGGCTACAGGTTTGGAAGATGCTGTTGAAGGACCATTGTTGAGTTGTTGCAGTGAATCTTGTAACTGATACATACTTCTGCCCATGTGCATTAATGAAGAATGTGAATGTTCAAGGTGGTTGCTGGGGTCTTAATCAAGCAGGTTGCTTTATCCTGGATGACAAGACCATAAGAAATAGAAGCATGAGTAGGCCATTCAACCCCTCAAGCCTGTTCTGCCTTTCAACAGAATCATGGCTAATCTGACACTCCTCATGTCCACTTCCCTACCCTGTCCCTATCACCTTTGGTTGCCCTATGGATCAAGAATCTATCTCTGTCTCTCCCCTCTTCCCCCTCTTCTCCCTCCCCCCTAACCTGATCTCTCTTCCCAAAGATTCCCAACACACCGAAGTTCCACCTTCTTTCAGTTTTGCATTGGCACCTTTTAATTCGGAGACTATGCCTTTATGATGTTGAGCTCCTCAAATGTTGTTGGAGCTCCCCCATCCAGGCAAAGGGAGAATATTTTGTCAAGCCCTGATTTATACAGTATACGCTATTGGACAGGCTTTGAAGATACAGAAGGTGAGTTGCTGCAGAATTCCTAACATTTGACCTGCTCTTGGAGCCCCAGTATTTCCATGGCTGATCCAGTCCAGTTTCTGGTAACCTCTGGGATATTTTTGTGGGATATTCAATGATAGTGATGCTATTGAAGGTCTTGTGCTGGAGGGGTGGCAGATTTATACTAGTATTAGACTTGGAGAAGTATTAAACAGCAAGTTTTGATTCGGCCACATCTTGGTCACATGGTCTGTTCCAGTTTTGCATTTCTCTTTAACGATTCAAGAAAAAGTCAGTGTTTTGGTGAAAAGAATGTAAAAACTGTTGCACACAAATTGAAAAGACTTTTCATGTCTTTTTGACTGCAATAAAGTTTATTTTGAAATAACCAATCCTATGTCAAATTCCTTCATCACCTTTTTCATCAGAAATGTTCCCGTTCATTCTCTGGTTTCCTGATGTTCTCTGTCTGATATCTCTACTCCAAACACTCACTCATTTTCTGTGTGAACCAGTTGAGTTAAGTTGACAGCTCACTTTTCCACATTGAACTTGACCCCCGCATTCTGGTAGTAGTTTGCTACAAGGTTAAGTTATTGAAAAGATCTCTTTGAACTGTGCTTCTTCAGTCTGTCCTCATTGTTCAGTTGCCTAATCTAAGTTATTGGTTCAGTTTTACTCCTGAATATCTTTTTAAAGCTCTACTGTAATGCATTGGCTAGAGTTGTGCATGGTTGAATCTGAACCACTGACATCTGTGTTGTTATATCGAATAATAGAACTGATTGACACAGAATCTTCTTTTTTTTTAAAAAAGTTATTCTTAAGTGGATGTGAGTATCACTGCCAAGGCCAGCATTTCTTGCCCTTCCCTTACTCCATCTTGAATTGAGTGGATTGCATGACCTTTGACAAGAGCAGATAACAGACAACCTACTGTGGATCTGAAGTTACATGTCGGCTAAACATGATGAATATGCCTTTTAATGTTTGCAGCAATTAATGATTAGTCACTATTGCTGAGAATAGCTTTAGATTCCAGTTTATTAATTGAACTTAAATTCCACCAACTGTCATGGTGGAATTTGAACTTGCATCTCCAGTGCATTAGGAGAAAGTGAGGACTGCAGATGCTGGAGACCAGAGTTGAAAAATGTGGTGCTGGAAAAACACAGCAGGCCAGGCAGCATCCGAGGAGCAGGAGAATCGATGTTTCGGGCATAAGCCCTTCTTCAGGAATCAATCCAGCACCACATTTTTCATCTCCAGTGCATTAACCTGGATGTCTGCATTATGAGCGCCGTGACATTACCACTAGTCCACCACCTCCCCCATTGTTATAGTTCACGGTAGATTGACTGTGCTTACCACTAACTGAGATTTAATAAAAACAGTCTGCAAAGTTTCATTCATGTTTCTGGCTTGGATTTCCACTTCTGCTGATTTAATTTGACAAAGGAGTGGGAACCAGAGCTACATATCTCAGAGAGGGGTAGTTGTAGATGGGGCAGTGACAGGATGTAGTGAATCTATCAGGAAGGTCTTTCACGTGATGAAACAAAGGGATTGGTTAAAGCGTGTTTGCTTTAAAGCAAGGAGTGTCAGAGATAAGAGTGATGAACTTAGAGCATAGATAAGTACTTGGAATATGATGTTGTGGCCGTAATGGAGACATGGGTTTCACAGGGGCAGGAATGGTTGCTAGATGTTCCAGGGTTTTAGAACATTTAAAAAGAACAGGGAGGGTGGAAAAAGAGGAGGGGGTGTAGCATTCCAAATCAGAGAGTGCATCGCAGCTACAGATATGAAGGTTGTCATGGAGGTTTGTCTACTGAGTCAGTATGGGTGGAAGTTAAGAACAGCAAGGGAGCAGCCACCTCACTGGGGGTTTTCTACAGACCCCCTAATAGCAGGAGGGAAATTGAAGAACTCATAGGCTGGCAGATTTTGGAAAAATGCAGAAGTAGCAGGGTTGTTGTTATGGGTGACTTCAACTTTTCCCAATATTGACTGGAACCTCCTTAGTGCAGATAGTTTGGATGGAGCCATTTTTGTCAGGTGTGTTCAGGAGAGTTTCCTTACTCAGTATGTAGACAGGCCAATGAGGGGAGAGGCCATTTTGGATTTGGTGTAATGAGCCAGGACAGGTGTCAGATCATGTGGTGGGAGAACACATTGATGACAATGACCACAACTGCCTCATATTTACCATAGCCTTGGAGAGGAAAAGGAGCAGTTACCAAGGGAAGATATTTAATTGGGGTAAAGGAAATTATGACGCTATCAGACAGGAGTTGTGAAGTACAGATTGGGAGCAATCCTTTCACAGAAAGGGCACGACAGACACGTGTTTAAGGAGCAGTTGTTGCGAGTGATGCACAAATTTGTTCCTCTGAGACAGGCAAGAAGGGGTAAGATTAAGGAGCCTTGGATGATGAGAACAGAGGAGCTTCTCGTCAAAAGGAAGAAGGCAGCTTACGTAAGGTAGAGAAAGCAAGGATCCAGCACAGCTTTAATGGATTATAGGCTTACTAGAAAGGAACTCAGAAATGGACTGAGGAGAACCAGGAGGGGGCATGAGAAAGGCTTGGCAAAAAGGATTAGGGAGAACCCAAAAGCATTTTACTCATGCGTGAGGAATAAGAGAATGATCAGGGAGAAGGTAGGACTGGTCAGGGATAGCGTAGGGAATTTGTACGAGGAGTCTGAGCAGATAGGGGGAGCCCTAAATGAGTTTTTTGCTTTGGTTTTCACCTAAGGAAAAGGACCTTGTTGTGGATGAGAACTTTTGAGGAACTGGGAAACAGCCTTGAACAGATCAAGATTGATGAAGTTGATGTGCTAGATATTTTGGCATACATTAAGATTGATAAGTCCCCAGGGCCAGACCAGATTTATCCTAGGTTGCTCCGGCAAGCAAGAAAGGAGGTTGCTAAGCCGCTGGTGAAGATCTTTGCCTCTTCACTCTCCACGGTAGTCATACCAGAGGATTGGAAGGAGGTGAACGTTGCTCCTCTTTTCAACAAGGGTAGTAGGAAAATCCCTGGCAATTACAGACCAGGCAGTCTTATGTCTGTGGTCAACAAGGTTTTGGAAAGAATTCTGAGGGATAGGATTTATGACTATTTGGCAAAGCATAGCATGATTAAAGGCAGTCAGCATGGCTTTGTGAGGGGCAGGTCATGCCTCACAAATCTTGAGACAGATCGAGCAATGGATGTGGTGTATATGGACTTCAGCAAGGCATTTGATAAGGTTCCCCGTGGTAGGCTTGTTCATAAAGTCATTAGGTATGGGAAATAGGGAGATTTGGCTGTCTGGATTGGTCGGCTGACAGAAGGCAGAGAGTGGTTATAGATGAAAAGTATTTTGGTTGGAGTTCAGTGGTGAGTGGTGTCCCACAGGGCTCTGTTTTGTGTAGTTTTATAAGTAACTTGTATGAGGAGGTTGAGGGGAGGGTTAGTAAATTTGCCAATGACTCAAAGGTTGGACTTTGATAGTCGATAATATTGAGGGCTATTTCAAGCTGCAGTGCAACATAGACAGGATGCAGAGCTGGGCTGAGAAATGGAAGATGGAGTTCAACCTGGATAAATGCGAAGTGATGCATTTTGAAAGGTCGAACTTGAATGCTGAATATAGGATTAAAGACAGGATTCTTGGCAGTGTGGAGGAGCAGAGGGATCTTGATGTGCATAGATCCCTCAAAGTTGCCACTCAAGTGGATAGGGTTGTTAAGAAAGAATATGGTGTTTTGGCTTTCATTAACGGGGGATCGAGTTTAAGAGCCACGAGGTTTTGTTGCAGCTCTACAAGACCCTGGTGCGACCACACTTGGAATATTGCGTTCAGTTCTGGTCGCCCTATTCTAGGAAAGATACAGAGGCTTTGAAGAGGGTGCAAAGAAGGTTTACCAGGAAGCTGCCTGGACTTGGAGGGCTTGCCTTATGAAGACAGGTTGGCTAAGCTCGGACTTCTCTCTCTAGAGAGGAAGAGAGGTGACCTGATCGAGGTATACAAGGTAATGAGAGGTATGGATAGAGTCAATAGGCAGAGACTTTTCCTCAGGGCAGGATTGACTGACACAAGGAGTCATAATTTTAAAATATTAGGAGGAAAGTATAGCGGAGACGTCAGAGGTAGATTCTTTACGCAGAGAGTTGTGAATGCATGGAATGTGTTTCTGGTGGTGGTGGTGGAAGTAGAGTCATTAGGCACATTTAAACAACCGTTGGACATGCGCATGCATAGCAGTGAATTGAAGGGTACATAGGTTAGGTTATTTTATTTTGGATTAGGAATAATCCTCTGCACAACATCGTGGGCCAAAGGGCCTGTTCTGTGCTGTACTTTTCTATGTTCTATGTTCTAATTTTAATTAGGCATCAAATCAAGGGGATCGCCAGGCATCCAGAATTGGGAATGTTATGGAACATAGAACATTTCAGCGCAGTGCAGGCTCTTCAGATCTTGATGTTGCGCCAACATGTGGAGCCAATCTGAAGCCCATCTATCCTACACTTTTCCAATTTCATCGTGAGTCTATCCAATGACCATTTAAATGCCCTCAAAGTTGGCGAGTCTACTACTGTTACAGGCCCTTACTAGTTTCTGAGGAAAGAAACTATCTCTGATATCTGCCCTATCTCTACCACCCTTCAATTTAAAGCTATGTTCCTTCATGCTATCCATTACCATCCGAGGAAAAAGGCTCTCACTGTCCATCCTATCTAACCTTCTGATTATCTTATATGTCTCAATTAAGTCACCTCTCAACCACCTTCTCTCTAATGAAAACCGCCTCAAGTCCCTCAGCCTTTCCTCCTAATACCTTCCTTCCATACCAGGCAACATCCTCGTAAATCTTCTCTGAATCCTTTCTAATGCTTCTACATCCTTCTTATAATGTTGTAACCAGAACTGTATGCAATACTCCAAGTGCGGCCTCATGAAAGTTTTGTACAGCTGCAACATGACCTCATGGCTCCGAAACTCAATCACTCTACCAATAAAAGCTAACATACCGTATGCCTTCTTAACAACCCTATCAACCTGGGTGGCAACTTTCAGGGATCTATATATGTGGCCACTGAGATGTCTCTGCTTATCTACACTTACCATTAGCCCAGTACTCTTTATTCCTATTGCTCCTTCCAAAGTGAATCACCTCACACTTTTTTGCATTAAACTCCATTTGCCATCTCTCAGCCCAGCTCTGCAGCTTAACTATGTCCCTCTGTAACCTGCAAGATCCTTCAGCACGATCCAAAATTCCACCAACCTTAGTGTCATCCGCAAATTTACTAACCCATGCTTCTATGCCTTTACCTGGGTCGTTTATAAAAATGACAACCAGCAGTGGCCCCAAAACATATCCTTGCGGTACACCACTAGTAACTGAACTCCAGGAAGAACATTTCCCATCAATCACCATCCTCTGTCTTCTTTCAGTTGGCCAATTTCTGATTCAGTTTCTGCTGAATCATCCTCAATCCCATGCCTCCATATTTTCTGCAATATCCTACCATGGGGAACCTTATCAAACACCTTACTGAAATTCATATACACCACATCAACTACTTTACCCTCATCCACTGGTTTGATCGCCATTTCAGAGAACTCAGTAAGATTTGTGAGACATGACCTACCCTTCATAAAACCGTGTTGACTATCCCTAATCAAACTATTTCTTTCTAGATGGTTATAAATCCTATCTCTTCTAACCTTTTCCAACACTTTACTCACAACCGAAGTAAGGCTCACTGGTCTAGAATTACCAGGGTTGTCTCTACTCCCCTTCTTGAACAAGAGAACAACATTTGCTATCCTCCAATCTTCTGGCACTATTCCTGTAGACAATGATAACATAAAGATCAAAGCCAAAGGCTGTGCAATCTCCTCCCTGGCTTCCCAGAGAAATCTACGATGAATCCCATCCGGCCAGAGGACTTACCTATTTTTACACTTTCCAGAATTGCTAACACCTCCTCCTTGGGAACCTCAATCCAGTCTAGTCTAGTAGCCTGTATCTCAATTTTCTCATCAACAATATTGTCTTTTTCCAGTGTGAATACTGACGAAAAATATTCATTTAGCACTATTCCTATCTCCTTGGACTCTACGCCCAACTTCCCACTACTGTCCTTGATTGATCCTAATTTTACTCTAGTCATTCTTTTATTCCAGTACAAATTGGAAAAGCTTTTGGGTTTTCCTTGATCCTATCTGCCAATGACTTCTCATATCCCCTCCTGGCTCTTTGTCACGCTCTCTCAGTCTTTCCTGGCTAACTTGTAAGCGCCCTAACTGAGCCTTAACGTCTCATCCTAACATAAGCCGCCTTCTTCCTCTTGACAAGTGAAAGGTAGGCAACCAATCACATCGAGGAATTCTCGACGACAGGAAATGGGAAATAAAATCACTTTTTAAAAATTAAACAGAAAGCACAATTAAACAAAATGGCCATGCGTTAACTCCAAAATCAGACAACACTCTTTATTTCTGATTGCCCATTTTGCTTCTGGTCTACAGCTTCTCTCAAATTTTATGTGTCTCAAAGCTAGTCTCAGGCTCATTTTTGATGAAAGATTGCTAACCTAAAACGTTAACTCTGCTTCTTTCCACAAAGGCTTCCTTAGCTGCTGAGTTTTTTTCAGCAGTTTCATTTTAATCCCAGCTCTAAGTCATCTGTTAGTGCTAGTAGCTTCTTCCTTCTGCTCAATTCTAAGTTGCTTTTGGCTCCAGGTATGAACTGCTTATGGTTGTTTTAAATATGCATAAACCCAATGCACATAACCCTCCAATATATCCTTATGACGATATCCCAGGCAGAGATTTGAACTAATCATCCACAATTCCCAAGCCTGTTTTTCAACCTAAACCTAAGAATTTCTCTTAATTGCCAGTTGCTTTACAAGCTTTTTGGATTCGGAAACACTTATGAACAAATAAGATCCCATGTGAAGCCAACTGTAGATCCTTCATCAAACACTCAGGTCTCCCCCATTATTCATTGTTTCCTCATTTCAACTCTCCCTGTATTAAGTAAAAAGTGGTTATTGTTTTAAGTCACAATCACTTAAAGTCTGTTTAGTAATTGTCAAAACTAGGTTCTTCTATTATCTTACTTTGAAAACCTTCAAACCCCAAACTAAAAGAATTGAGGAAGTGGAATGAATTGACTAGCTGTATTGATGAGCTAGCATAGACATAATGGGCCAAAATTCCTCCTTGTGTACATTTTTATTCAATTTCTAAATCACATTTCTAATGCTAATAATTATAACTGCATCAGGGGAAAAATTAGTTAAATGTGGGAAGAGGAGGAGATGTAAGCAGTGAATAATAGAAGTTATAAATTATAAAATTTTATTCAACGATGTGAATTACTCCTAGAAAATGGCAATACTTAAAAAAGTAGCATCCTATCTCACTGTAATTGTGAACATTTGAGCTGTCCTTTTGAATATATGTCAGTGTTCGATGTGAGAACCGTGATACTTCAGTAACTATGACAACTGAAAAATCTACAGATAGGTTACTGCTGTTGCTACCTTGGGGGGGGGGGGGGGTCATGAAGTATTTATATTATAAAGCTATTGATTTTCAAAGATGAATTTGCAAAGATTCATTTGTAATGCATTGATGCAGTTCTTTAAGAACTGTAGACAGCCTCAGAGAAAGTAATTGTTGAAGGCACTTTTGTGTGGTGACAGCACATTTGACGAGTTCCAATTTGGCACTTACAATCATAGAGATCACAGCACAGAAACAGACCCTTCAGTCCAACTTGCCTATGTCGACAGATAACTTTTTGCCAACATTTGGGTCATATCTCTCTGAAGCCTCTTAATTTAGATACTCATTCAGATACCTTTTAAATGTTGTAATTATACCAGCCTTCACTGTTTCCTCTGGCAGCTCATTCCATAGTGTGACACTTACAATATGGCCACTGCCTTTGTCAGTCCTCCTCCTTTTTTAAAGTGCTGTTGTTTTGATTTTTTTCCTTCCCAAAGTTCCAAAACAATGCAACATCTTATAAAAACAGTAATTACTGCTCCGAGAGTTCAATGAAATCAGCTCCAACACCGAAAATACTCCAAAAAAAAAAGGAGCAACTCTTACAGCAGCAATTTTTTCCCATCTTCCATATGGATTACCCAGAGCACACTTGATTTGTGATAATCACTGTTACCAGATTCAACAAAACTTTCTGAAGGAATGAACAAATAATGCCTGGGAACACAATCTGGTTGCCTTTGAGGATCTAATTCACCCCAGTATTCCACACCATTGCTATGACTGCCCCAAAGTCATAAATTCTCAAACTTTTAAGAAGTAACAATTTATGTCAGTTCTCCAGACACAACTGGTGAAAGACATGACCATCTTTTCTGGCTTGCACCACAGTTGAGTTGGTTTGTCCAGCTATGCTGAAAATTCTGCTTTCTTTTACTTCCCTGTTCCATGGAGAGGTCACAGAAACCAGGAACCAAGATCACAAATTATGACTTTATAAGTCCATTCACACTGAACCTAAGTATTGTCTGAGATAAATGAAATAACTTTATAGTACTAGTCTTTGCATGCAATATTGTTGAACTGCTTTTGCTTAGAAGACTATCCATGGCATACACTGTGGAAAGAAATAGAGTAGGAGACCATTTGGCTCAAAGGTCAATGCTGACTTTTTCGCTGAAGCCCCACTAATGTTTCCTCTCCAGATAATTGCCCAATTCCTTTTTGAAGCTGTCTCCGTGATAGTCGACAGCGTACTGCTCCTTGGATGCTGCCTGAACTGCTGTGTTCTTCCAGCACCACTAATCCAGGACAGCGTAACAATCCAGATTCAACAGATTCTCATTGTGAATACATTTATTTTGGGCCTCCATTGGTAGTTTTGCAACTCAACTTATGTCAGAGTGTTCAGATTTTTCTCAATATGTCCATCAACAGGAACGGTCTCTCCTGATCAGTGCTGTGCAGAGTCTGCATGATTCTGAATGGAATGATCAAATATCCCCTTTATCTATACGTATCTAGGGAGAACAGCCTCACCTTTTCCAATCTGACAATGTCAGTGAATTTCGTCATTCCTGCGACTATCCTTATAACAAAGGCTGTCACTGTGGCAGAAGGGAACAATGGTCAAGGAGATTTTTTGGCAAAACTGAAGATTTCCAGCTTTGAAAGAAGGTTTCTTGGAAGGGGCTTTAAACCCATATGTATTAATGTGACTGAGGAATTACATTGACAGAAAAGGATTCAGGTCACAGTTAGAAAGCATTAAACAGGCCAAGGAAGCATTTCTTTGCCACATAAAGTGCTGAAGAAATTCAGCAGGTTTGGTACATTGGACTTGGAGCATGGACTTTGTTCTCCCACCATTGTTGTGTTTTTATATTAAAACTTCTGCATCTGCAGCATTTTGCTTTTATTTTATTTCTTCACAAGTTGTGTACTCAATAGGAATGAGCTACCGGCAAAGATGGTTGAGGAACTGAATTAATTTCAGTAGCTGTGAAATAAGACCACAAGATGGAGGAATAGAAATAGTCTTTTCAGCCCATTGAGTCTGCTCTGCCACTCAATGAAATCATGGCTGGTCTGATGACCCTCAAATCCTCTTTCCTGTCTTTCGTCTATAACCCTTGAATCCTTACTGATTAAAAAAATATCTGTTTCGGACTTGGATTTACTAACAACCCGGCCTTAATAGCCCTCTGTGTTCTGGAATTCCACAGATTCATTACCCCTTGAGAGAAGAAATTCCTATTCATCACTGCCCTAACTGGGAAACCATTATTCTAAGCTTATTCCCTCTGATCCAGGACTTTCCCACAAGGGGGAAACAACCTCTTTGCATCTCTGCTCTCAAGTCTCCCAAGAATCATATGTTTCAATAAGATTGCCTCTCATTCTTCTAAATTCCATTGAGTACAGGCCAAACCTACTTAGTCTCTCCTCAGAAGGCAGTTCTTTCATAGTGGGATAGACTAATGAACCTTCGCTGGAATATCTTCAATGTGTATCTTTCCTTGTACACTATTTCAGCTATGGTTTAACTAGTGCCTTGTATAGTTTTAGCAAGACTTCCTTCCTTTTATACTTTGTTCCCTTTGAAATAAAGGCCAACATTCCATTTACTTCCCCATTACCCACTGAATTTGGATGCTAGCTTTTTGTAATTTCTGAATGACACTTCCTGTGCTGTAATTTTCTATATTCTTTCTCCCTTTAAGTGCTATTCAGTTCCTCTATTCTTCCTTCCAAAGTGTATGACCTCACATTATATTCCATTTGTTAAGTTTTCACCCGCTCGCGTAATCTGTCTGTATTCCCCCACAGATTCTGTATCACTTTCACCACTTGCCATCCCACTGATGTTGTGTCATCTGCAAACTTGGCTATAGTATATTCATTTTCCTCATTCAAGTCATTAATACATATTGCAAATAATTGTGGTCCCAACACTGATCCTGGGCATTAGTTGCAGGCTGTTATCCTGAAAATGGTCCCCACTTAACTAATAGAAGACTGAGAGTTGGGTTACTATCTCCAAATTCATGAACTCTTAATTTAGTAGGTAGCCAAATATATAGCACTTTATCAAACACCCACTGCTTCCCCTATATCTATCCTGCTCCTCAAAGATTTCTCGTAAATTTGTCAAGGCAAGATTTCTTCATGGTGTTCATGCTGAGACTGCTTGATTACTATGTGTATCTCGAAGTGCTTTGCCACTACATTCTTTATAATAGACTCCAACATTTTCCCAATAACAGATTTAAGTTAACTGCCCTGCAGTTACCTATTTTATTGCCTCTTTCCCTTTTTAAAGAAAGGTATTATTACATTGGCAGT
Organism: Chiloscyllium plagiosum; assembly: GCF_037043375.1. Taxonomy (NCBI): domain Eukaryota; kingdom Metazoa; phylum Chordata; class Chondrichthyes; order Orectolobiformes; family Hemiscylliidae; genus Chiloscyllium; species Chiloscyllium plagiosum. Next base: position 126,568,749 of record NW_028270140.1, on the reverse strand, counting down.
TTTCCAATTCTCTGGCACTTTTCTAGAATATAAAATGTCTTGCAAGGTTACTCCCAGTGCACCTATGCTATAAATGCTCTAAAAAGAAAACACAAAGGCTGCTATTTTGGATGGATGGGATAAAGTAGGTCGCAGGACTTTCATCTTCATCTAAACCTTACTTGTGAATTAAGTTGGATGCCTTTTTGCCTCATTAAAAACCAGACACAAAGGAGCGTTACTACAATTGATTTTTTTCCAAAAAGAAAGCATTCTTTTGCAAGCAACAGGCCAATGAACCTTTATTTCTACAGAGTTTTTAAGAAACAATAATGAAAACCAAACTTTGCTCAGATTTTTTTATTCACTAATTGGTTGGTCAGTCTCCTCCTCCTGAACAAACCTCTTCAAACCTAGAGCTGTGGTTCCTCAGACTGCAATATAAAGATGCAATAGATTAACAGAGTAGAATTTCTACTTTCCTTTCCTTAAGATAATTTGGTAACAACATTGAAATTAAAATAAAAGCAAACTTGGTGGCTGCAGAACAGTGTTTACAAGTTGTTAAAATGTTGATGTATAATTCAAAATCAGTGTTTCCGCACTGCTAAATAATATTAGTGCTGCCTCTGATGTATGTAATGCATTACCTCATAATATTCACTTTTTGTGATATTGTTTTTCATTTAGATCCCTCTTGGAAATTATTTAGGAATTCTTAAACTGGTGAAAAGGATACTGAATACATGGTATTTTTGTTTTTTTAATTGAGTTTTGATTTAGTTATGATGCACATTCAAAAGTAAACTTGTTATGTGTATCAGTCAATCTCACTATTTTTGGTATTTCCTATAATAAATATAAGTTTGAATTCAGTTCTATACTTGGGGCTAATTGTATCCACACTCATCAATAATTCCTGTTGTTTCCTGTCTTAAATCTCGGCATATTGCTTTGTCCCCAGAGAATAGTTGGTTGCTTTTCTGCCTGATTTGAAAGGTAACTATTTTTTCAACATCTTGGTACAGGTGCCAGCATGAATTTGTACGTATCAATATGCTCTAATGTAAGCACCCCATGTGTTCTGACATTTCAGTGAAGGCAACAGATTTACATTGTCTCAGAACAACTTTAATGTTTAAAAGAATTGTATTTCTAACATGATGAACACTTCATAGGAAAAACGAATGGAATTAAGGCTACGGAGTTTGTGGTGTGGATAGAAAAGATTTTGATCTTTCTGCTGTTTAACTGTTGTTCTGCTATTAAGTTATGGCTCAGAGGAGCAGCCTGACAATACTCAAATGGGCTTAGACAATAGGGGTGTGAAAGGCAGTGAGCGACAAGTGTTCTTAGATTTTATCAAGGAAAATTTGCAATAGTAGTATGCATCCAGTCCAATAAGAAAGGGGCACTTCTTGGCTTGGTACATTGGAATGAAGTGGGCCAAGTTTGGATGGCACAGTGGCTCAGTGGTTAGCACTGCTGCCTCACAGCGCCAGTGACCCGGGTTCGATTCCACCCTCGAGCGACTGTCTGTCTGGAGTACGCATTTCTCCCCTTGTCTGCGTGGGCTTCAACCGGATGCTCCGAATTCCACACACAGACCAAAGTTTATCATAGAATTCCTACAGTGTGGAAACAGGCTATTTGACCCAACAAGTCCAACCGACCCTCTGAAGAATATCCCACCCAGACTCATTCCCCTATCCTATTACTCCTACATTTCCCCCAACCAATGCACCTTGCCTACACATCCCTGAACACTATGGGCAATTTAGCATTGCCAATTCACCCAATCTGCACATCTTTGGACTGCGGAAAGAAACCCACGCAGACACTGAGAGAATGTGCAAACTCCACACAGACAGTCACCCGAGGCCGGAGTTGAACTTGGGTCCCTGGCGCTGAGGCCTTTTACTCCTGATATGTCTCTAGAGGATTCTGGGATTTCCTTGTACAACAGATGCCAGTTTGCTTCCCTTATTGCTGTTTCACCTCCTTTCTAAACCCTCTGCATTCAGCTTTCTCAATTATATTTTCTACCTGATATCTGTCACAAGCAAACTTTCTCTTCTTTAACTTAATTTCTACATCCTTTGCCATCTAGAGTGCTCTGCATTTGCTGGCCTTGATTTTTGCTTTTGAGAGAATGGGCCTTGACTTCCCCAATCAGTTTTCACTATTAAGGCAGCATATCGTTCAGACTTGTTGGGAAAGTTATACCTCATGGAAGTGAAAGGGTGTGTAGTAACACTGGCTGAGTGACTGAAAATGGGGACTAATGGTTAATGGGTAGTTTTTTTTGAGCTGGAGGAAGGTTTATAATGTTGTTCTCCAGGGTTCAATATTGGGACCCTTCTTTTTTTCTGATTCATGATTAAATTGTCTTGATTTTGGTGGGCAGGGTCAGTTTCAAAATTTATGAATTATACAAAACTTTGAAACATTACAAACTGTGAGGAAGATAGTTTAGAATTTCAGAAGGACATTGACAAATTGGTGGAATGGGTGGCTGGGTGCTCGGGGCCTCAGAATGAGGATTCCCCATCACCATGGTTGAGAAGGTATTTGGCTGTGTCTGGTCAGTCTCCTGCACTCTGCCCTCACCTCTTCCCATTCCTCCCACAATAATGGTAGGATCTCCTTTGTCCTCCTGTTCCACCACATCCAAAATGATGTCACCACCAGATATATAATCCTCTCTCTTGTCAACATTTTATGGGGACTGTTCCCTCTGGGACACCTCGTCCACTTCTCCTCTAATTCCAACACTTCCTTGCACCCCATAGCACTTCCCATTGCCATCTCAGAGGGTGAAGTACTTCCTGTTTACTTGCTCCCTATTCATTATCCAAGGTCACCTTCCAGGTGAAGCAGTGATTTACCTGCACTAGATTCAATGTAGTCTACTGTATTCACACCACCCAATGTTACCTCCTTTGCAGTGAGGAGATGAAATGTAGGCTGGGTGACTGCTTTGCTGAACACCT